>NW_022610171.1:0-36990 GCF_000309985.2 Brassica rapa
TTTGCGATAAGACTTTCGTTTCTTCCTCGACTATGATGTAGTCCGTTGCTTTGTGGAGGGCGTCCTGGATCATTCGCGGTTTGTCGAGAGTTATCCATTTTCTGAATTTCGACTTGTACCAGAGCGTCTTTCTCAACGCGTCGATGGCCACTTTGTCGCTTATCCCGCTGACCCTAGACATTATCAGTTTGAACCGACTGATAAACTCGCGGAGGGGTTCGTCTTCCCTCTGGGAGAACTCCATAAGTCAACATCGGAGGTTTCTCTGTCTATGAATACAGAGTACTGTTTGAGAAATTCCGATGCGATCTGTCAAAAACTCCCGATGGTGTTGCGACGAAGGCGTGCGAACCATTCGAGCGCTCCTTCAAGATTTTCGACGAACAGGCGGCAATAGCCGGCATCTTTTTCGCCGTCCTTCAGTCTTGCTCTTCCCATCGCGATGTGGAAAGCCTGAAGGTGCGCTTTTGGATCGGCCGTACCATCGTACTTCGGTACTTTGATCTTTCCCGGATCGGACACCCTCATGTCCGAATGCGACTGGTAAGGGGGTCTTTCGAACTCCTTCTAGCAGTCGATCGATCTCGGGGGCAGCACCAGTAGCATGATGGATTTGAGACTTTACGGCTCTCACTTCTGCTGCAGTCTTGGTGATGTAGTCGCGAAGATCGCGGATATCCGATGTCTCGTCAGTAGATTTCCGAGCCTGTCGGCGTTTACTGCGAGTGAGCTCAGTTTGCCTTTCGGCCAGCTCCTCTTGTTCGTTCCAATAGGCGACTTCTTCTTCTTCCGTCATTTGTTTTTCGAAGGGGAGCCTTCCGAGCGGATCGGCTTCTGGTCCTTCTTGGATGTCTGTCGACATCCTCGTCGGTGTCGTTGGAGACATCGCTAGGATCCAGGTCAATGTGTTCGGCTTCTTTATCCTCCGAGTCCTTTGCAGGGGCGGAAGATTTTCAGGGTTCCCCTTTTCGACGGGAGATTTCTCGCTAGGGTTTTGACCGGAAGGTCGTTCCCCGCGCGAGTCCTGCTCTATCGAGTGGGGTGGCGAAGTCGAGCCTCTTCCCGCGGATTTTGGTGGTTCCGCAGGGACGGATAGCTTGGGGTCCTTGCCGTTAAGGTTTCAACCTGTTTGGTTAAGGTATTCACGAGCTATCCTGTTCTTCCGACCTTTTCTCATAGGTGGTGAACATCTTTTTGAACTCCTCGAGCGTCGCGGCGTTGGCTTGCGCGTTGGCCGCGGATACGTCCGCTACTGGAGTGTGGAGATCGGTGCCGCTGCCTCCATTAAGAGGAGTTTGCACGTTATCCGCGTCGTTGGTTGACATGTCAGATTGTGTGTGGCTTTTGCGGGTTAGATTGATCCGTAAGTCCCCCTGCTTCTAGCGCCAAACTGTGGGAACCGAAATTCACACTGTCGATTTCCGTTTAAATAAGGAAACTAGGAAAACCCTAATTTCCAGAGGACCCGGATATCTGTTAATTACCACACGTCAAGCAATCAGAACACGAGAATAAAAACGATAAAAATAAGAAATCGAAAAGAGAGCAAAGTAGATCTTTATTCCGAATCTGCGTATGAGCGTTACAACAAGGTATAAGCCTGGGCTCGAGAGCTGTCGGCGAGATTCCTAGTTCTAGCAACCCTAAGACGGCTAAACCTAATTGAGTCGCAGCTCGAAATAACAAAAACGGAAAATTGCCTAAATTGCTCTAAGTGCTAAGTTTGCTCTGAAAAAAGTTCTCCCTCTGCTCCTCGTCTAGGACTCCTTATATACTAGCTCCAAGGTCGGTTTACGCTTTTACTCTTCTGCCCTTAAGCCGTCATAGCATAAAAATGGAGATATTCCATTTTCCCGATCTTCACAATTATCTTCAAAACTTTCGTATTTATCCGCGGAAACTTGACATTTATCCTTCCTCGTGGGCCAAGCGTGAACCATGCTGCGGTTCACGGGCTTTGGTTAGGAAAAATCGTAGGATGGGCCTCGAGTCGTGTTTTAGGTCCCTTTGGGCCGTCTTCCGACTCGACACGTTTACTACGAGTTTTCCGCGGTTTCTAATCCGCGAAGTTTGATCGATGAATTAGAATAGCGGGAAACATGGACTGAGCTTGCTACGGTCTTCGGGAGATAGCATTCGAAGGTCTGACGAAAATGCAAGGATTGGTGTCGCATCGATGTTCGGAAAGGTTAATCGCTACACAGCGACCGAACTTTGGCTCGAGCCCGGTCGCTACGTAGCGACCGAGCGAGACGAGTGCTCGGTCGCTACGTAGCGACCGAGCTTTGGCTTGAGCTCGGTCGCTACGTAGCGACCGAGCGGGATGATCGCTCGGTCGCTACGTAGCGACCGAGCGGGACGATCGCTCGGTCGCCGCTCGGTCGCTACGTAGCGACCGAGCTTTGGCTCAGGTTTGGTTGCTGCATAGCGATCGGACGGCGTGTATACGTGGTGACCGAGCTTGGTTTGTTCGGTTTGAATCCCAAAGGATACTTTTTCGTAAAAACTTCGTATTGGTTATTTTTACGAAAATTACATCTCTTCTTTTACTATCTCTTTCGGAAATACGATCTCCGAGGATTTTCGGGTGGTAATTCCGTCGTAACCGTTTTTGACCCCAACATCAACCAGACCCATAAGAAGAGCATATCCACACGTGCACCTGTAGCTGAGCCATCCTTATTCATCAGCAAGAAATCCAAAGGTAAATCTGACATCCATGTTGAGGAGTTGAAAGATTTTTCAGATTCTTTACCCATCTATGATGAATATGATGAAGAGCCAATTGAAAGCTTGTTTTCTTGTGAGAAAAATTGTGATCTTCCTTCTCTTGAACCTGAGTTTGTAACTGATATTGAACATGCAATTGTAGAACTAACCATTTTGCAACCGGAGCATCCGAGTAGTCTTGTTTTCTTTCCACAGGTTTTGGAGGAAGAGCCACTAGATTTACCACATCAAGGACCATGTCTTGACACTAGGATATTTTTTGATGAAGATCAAGATCCTATCTTTGATGAGGAGGATGAACCTGGTCCAGTCTTTGATGAAGAAGCAACAAACATAACATCCATCGCTATGGAGAGCCATCTTTGCTTTGATCCCGACACAACTCCTGCCCCTTTGTCTTTTGAACTTCAAGCGCACTTGTTTGTTTTGAGTATCCAGGAAAGACAGGTTGAGCCTCTGAGAAATGAAAGCATTGACCGTGCCCAACAGCCTGAGATTTGGAGAAGCTTTGTTGTCCAAACCGGCTACCTTGGAGATACCAGCGACAGGGGTTCAGTCAAAAACGGATATCTCAACATTCAGAAAGTCTTTTGTCATGAATTCAATTTCAAAGGAAATCCAACTCACCAAGGATTCACTGAGGATTGGAATCACTTGAAAAGCATCACGGAGGAAGGAGTTATGAATTTTCCAAACCGGAGATTCTCCAGTCCGTCTATCCTCGAGTACCAGACTTCTAAAGGAGATTCAGGCTCAAGAAAGGAGCGGCCTAAGCCAAAACCGATCCTCAACGAACCAAAGGTCTTTCCTCAGTCAACCTCCTGTCAAAACCAAAAGCACTGTAAGGATCATGGGTTGATTGTCTCTGCTCATCTTGAAAATGTTTTAAAACCGAGAATTTCTAAGCAAAAACAAATCTTACTTGGTTGAAAAACGTTTTGCTTAAACATTTTCTTGAATTGTTTTCATTGAGCTGTGCTTTGAAAGATATTTGGTTTAAGAAAAGGAATGAACCAAAATTGCTTAGGCCAAAAAATCAATTTGATTTCATTCATGATGAGGATAGAGAAACCCTTTGATTATTTCTTTCGCAGATTTGATGTTTTCTCTAGTTGTTTTGAAGAACATGATAAGCAAGATCAGTCTCCAGTCCAGGCTCATACGGACAGTCCCACATCCGTCCTTCTCCTTACCGCGGTCCATGCTTCAGGATACAACGAACCTGGACAGAAGCCGATCAGTCACATTTAATAATCTGTCTTTATTTTGTTTAATGACTAGATCTAAATCTGGATCTACTTTTCTATTTAATTCCTAGATCTACAAAACTCTATAAGTATGAAACTCTTTCATTTTAATAAATCAGAAATCGATTTTGTCTAAAGTTTGAGTTAAACTCTTTGTTCTTCGTTTAGAACTTGTTCTTAGTTTCTTGGTGAGTCATATCCAAGTAAACATTTCCTCCAATAGTTGGTCTTGTGAGTCATATCAAGCAACGACGAGAGATCCTTCACTTGGTGGTCTTGTGAGTCATATCAAGCACCATTTGGAGTCGGGAATATCGAAGGCCTTTCCGCAACCTTCGTGCGACCCTTCAATCCATCCAGTTCTCCATCCGGAGTTCATATCCAAATCTGATCCATTCGAGTGAGCCGATCTTAGGGTCCTTCACTCGTGACCTTTGGTAACTCACAACCTTTGGTAACTCATGACCTTTGGCCACTCGTGCCTCTTGGGACATGACCAACCGTTTAGCCCAACCGCCCAGTCTATGGTGCGATTCAAACCGACCGTCTAACCAACCAACGTTTAGGTTAGCGGTTTGGTTATGACCGGCCAAGTCTAGGGATGTGTCCCTTGGACTGAACCAACACAACCCTTCGTGTATAATCAGAAAGAAGAGAAAGGGCCGGATAGAAACAAGAAGAGGAGAAGCGGTTAGGTCTAATGGACCGACCAGAGCAGCAGTGCGATCACAAGGACCGTCTGTTTGGTCTGATGGAGCCATAGCCCACCACGTACCTTCTGAACTGTGTCAGGGTTCTCCATGCTTTTCTCCTGCTCTCGGTCTCCCATTCTTGATCGGAGGTTGCTTCACAAACGATCAGATCACCGGAAACCTAACCACCACACAATCGGCCTTGCTTTGGCCGGAAACTCTCTCTCTCTCTCTATGATTTCTCTGAGTATTTTTACTCTGGATTGGATGAATGAAATCGACAGAGAGGACCCCATATTTATAGAAAACGAGGGGGTAAGTCTTGCCCCACGAACAGGCATGACTGGCCAGCGGATGGGCACAATCGGCCAAGGGTTACACCCTCTCGGCCGCATGCGTCCCTCTGGACTTAGCCCACGCCTTGTCCCAAGCCCCAACAGTCCATGGCCTCATGGCCGGACCCCCATGGCCCGCCAGTGGCCCGGACCTGGACCATCGGACCGAAACCCGAACAGTCCGTCCAGCTGAGATGAGCTGACTCCCAGCTGCCTCAGGTGAGTGAGCTAGTAGTTCAGCTAGTGGAGCTGACTTAGAAGTGGCCGAGCTGGAGTGAGCTTAACCTAACTCCGTTGAGCTGGTCGAGCTACTTGTTCCATCCGTCAAGCTACCGTCTTACTCGTCCTAGCTGACTCTCGACTTGTATAAGGTTAAGTCTAAGTTTCTTTACGTCCTTAACCTTCTTATCTGGCTGACTATTACGTTTCGTCGAACCATGGCCGTCCCAATGATCCTATTCAGGATCCGGGATGTTACAAGTCTCCCCCACTAACAATGGATTCGTCCTCGAATCCAAGTCATGTGTTTCATCCAACATAAACTGGTCAAAACATTTTTAAACTCGGCCTTCATCCTGGCCTCCGTCTCCCAAGTGGTCTCTTCTCAACCATTACAATCCCAAATGACCTTGACCATCTGGATTGTTTTTCTTTCTCATTGCTTTTTCCATCCTATCTACGATCCGAACCGGCCTTGTTTCAAAAGTTAGATTTGTACCTAGATCAGATGGTATTTCTGGTATTAAGACGTCCTGATCCGTCAAGCACTTCCGGAGTTGGGAGACATGGAATACGTTATGGAAGGCTTCATCTCGGATGGTAAGTCCAACTTATATGCCACACTACCCACTCGTTCTATGATTCTGAACGGACCTAGGTATCTTGGATCTAATTTCCTTCTACCAGAAATTCACACTCTACCTTTAAAGGTAATCATTTTGAGATAGACCATATCACCCACTGCAAACTTCAGTTCTTTCCTTCGTTTGTCAGCGTAATGTTTTTGTCTGTCATGTGCGGCCCTCATCTTGTCCCGCACGGACATGATCTTCTCCGTGGTTTCCTCCATGATTTCGGGGCCTATCATGCTGCGCTCCCCGACTTGGGTCCAGCATAACGGTGTCCTGCATGGTCGTCCATACAAAGCTTTGTATGGTGACATGCCTATACTGGAGTGGAAGCTGTTATTGTAGGAGAACTCCACTAACGACAAATTCTGTTCCCAGGAATCACCCCAATCGAGAACACATGCTCGAAGCATATCCTCCAGCGTCCGTATATTTCTTTCTGACTGCCCATCCGTTTGGGGATGATAAGCCGTACTCATGTTCACTCTTGTTCCTATAGCTTTCTAAAAAGCTTGCCAGAAGTGAGAAGTGAACTTTGAATCTCTATCTGAAACTATACTTGAGGGTACTCCGTGTAGCCTCACAATCTCGTCAATGTACTTACTCACAATCCGGTCGACTCCATCAGTCTTTTTGATGGCCAGGAAGTGGGCAGACATGGTCAGTCGATCCACTATTACCCAGACAGCATCAATCCTATTCCTGGTCGTGGGAAATCCTGTCACGAAATCCATCGTGATGTGATCCCACTTCCATTCCGGAATAGGTAGGCTCTGAAGCAGTCCACTCGGAACTTGTTGTTCGGCCTTGACGAGTTGACAAGTAGGACACTTGCCAACCCATTCGGCCACATCGACCTTCATCCATATCCAATGATAGTATTGTCTGAGATTATGATACATCTTGGTCACTCCAGGATGGATCAAGAATCTAGACTTGTGAGCTTCCCTAAGGATCTCGTCCTTTAAACTCCTATCATTGGGTACGCTGATCCGACCATGAACTAAGATCGTACCGTCCTTTGCGATTTGATACTCAGTCAGGTCGTTCCGAGCAACCGTCTTCAGGTTCTCGTCCTGATCTTGGGCCGCTCGGATCCGGGTAAGTAGGTCGGCTCTATGCAACGCCTCTAAACCACGTGGTCCATCTGTTCCGTTCAAAGCATTTAAATGAACGAAGCGTTCGACCTCATCCGGCTCGTCCGTTCCGCTTCCAAGCGCGACGTCTTCTCGCTTCCAGCTCAAGGCGTCGGCCACAAGGTTAGCCTTACCCGGATAGTAAGTGATGTCTAGGTAGTAGTCGGCCACGAACTCCATCCACCTCCTCTGCCTTAAGTTTAACTCAGGCTGGGTGAATATATACTTCAGATATGGTCCGTAAATATCTGGACTTTGGCCCCATATAAATATGATCGCCAAATCTTTAAGGCGAATACTACCGCAGCCATTTCAAGGTCATGGGTGGGGTAGTTTCCCTCATGTTTCTTCAGCTGCCTTGATGCGTAGGCAATGACCTTCCCATGTTGAGTCAACACGCAACCGAGTCCAGTGATGGACGCATCCGTGTAGACCACATAAGGTTGGTCTGCCTCCAGAAGAACCAGGACGGGTGCGCTAGTCAGCATATCCTTAAGTGCGGATAAACATCTCGTACACTCATCAGACCATGTGAACTTAAAGTCCTTCCCAGTCAACCATGTCATAGCTTGAGCCAAGCTTGCAAATCCCTTCAAAAACTTTCTATAGTAACCTGCCAGCCCTAGGAAGCTTCTAACTTATGTGGTACTGCATGGTCGGGGCCAATCCTTGACTGCCCTGATCTTCTCTGGATCCCCTGAGACGCCCTGGTCAGAAACAATATGACCGAGGAACCCAATACTCTTTTGCCAAAAACTGCACTTGCTGAGTTTAGCAAAAAGTTTGTGCTCTCGTAATCGTTCCAGCACGGCTCTCAAATGTTTCCGATGAGATTCCTCGTCCTTGGAGTAGATCAGGATATCATCAATGAAGATGATCACTGATTCATCCAAGAAGTCCCGGAACACGCTATTCATCATTTTCATGAATGCAGCAGGTGCATTGGTCAGACCGAACGGCATCACTACGAACTCGTAATGGCCGTACCTGGTCCTGAATGTCGTCTTCCTAATCTCGTTTGGCTCGATAGGAATCTGATGATATCCCGAGGCCAAATCGATTTTAGAAAACCACTTAGCTCCTTTCAGCTGATCCAACAGCTTGTCTATCCTGGGTAATGAGTATTTGTTCTTAACAGTTACCCTGTTCAACCCTCGATAGTCGATGCACAGACGCATGCTACCATCCTTCTTTTTCACAAAGAGGACTGGTGCACCCCAAGGGGAGCTACTTGGCCGTATGAACCCCTTGTCAAGCAATTCTTCCAATTGCTTCTTTAGCTCGGCCATCTCGGCCGGAGCCATTCGATACAGACTCTTGGACAGCGGAGCTGTCCCTGGTTCCAGCTCAATCAGAAAGGGATCGGACCTATCAGGGGGGACACCCTGTAGCGCCTGAAACACATCCTGGAACTCGGACACCAACGAATCCTCGCGTGGGTCTAACAGAAAACCAGAACTGTCAGGCTCTGTAGTTGTAATTGTAGCCAAGAATGACTGACAACCCTGTTCCAGCATCCGAATTGCTCGAACTTCTGAAACCACTACTTTCTCTTGAGCCTGACACAGACCTTGGTACTCTATCGGGTGAAGTCCATTCTACAATTGCACACGACCCTTATGGAAATCGAGAGTGGCTCGGTACTTTCCCAACCAATCCATACCGAAGATCACTTCTTGATTCTTTAGGTGGACACAGACCAGATTCACAGGGAAGACCTTTCCCTGGATCTGTACTGGGATATTCGACATGAGACCTAGTGAGTTCATGGCTTGCCCACCGGCCGCCCTCACTATCCCAAAATTATCACCAGCATCCAGACAGGAAAGACCCTTTCCGACCAGTCCCGGACTCACAAAACTATGTGTAGCCCCTGTGTCGAAAAGCACGTGGGTTTTTACCCCACCGACCATGAGGGTTCCTATCAGAGACCCCCATCAGAATCCCCTAGACCATTCTAGGTTCCATACCAAGCATTACTACTTGAATGTAAAAAGATAAATTTAGAAATTACCAGAGATCGAATCAAAAGATCCGGAAGCTCCGTCGTTTCGTGACAGTTCATAGCCTTGGGACGCCTTGCCTGAGTCTCCATTGCTCTTTCCCTGACTTCCTTGCAGCTTGGGACACTCCGATTGGAAATGTCCTTGCTGGCCACAATGGAAACAAGTCATCGTGCCGCTTCTACCAGACGGGTTCGGTCGAGGACAGTTTTGGAACACGCAGGTCGCCCACCAGAGGTCCTACCTCCGTCCGCCTGGTCCCATTTTCTCTTTTTATCATTAGTCTTGCCCAATGGGCCAGACTGTGGCTTAGCCTTAATCTTAGCTTCTTCAGCCAAGTTAGACTCCAGCAAAGCCACCCGTTCCACCAGTTCTCCGACGGTGTTGAAAGTGCGGATCGAGCAGTGGGTCTTCATTTCCGGCCTTAGGCCTCGGATGAACCTACGGACCTGGACTGACTCGTCATCCAGCTCTCTTCCAACGAACCGTCAGAGTCGGTTGAACTCTTCTTCGTACTCCCGTACGGTCCTGCGGCCTTGGACCAAATCTAGAAACTTAGCTTCCAGACAATCCCAAGCCTCAGCAGGAAAGTATTTGCGGTTAATTCAACTTCAAAATCCGCAAAAATTGTGAGACTTCCATTGGTGCGCTTGTCAACTGCAAGCCACCAATTATGCGCGTCCCCTTCCAGGAAGTGAACCGCAATGTCTCGTCTGTAATCCTCTGGACAGCGAGTTGATTGGAAGATTCGGACCAGCCTACTCCTCCACTCATCTGCCACAACAGGGTCGGTACTACCTGAGAATTGCTTTGTACCCAATCTGGATAGATGTTGAAGCAAACTCAGATAGTCAACCTTCTTTACAGACCTTTCCGGTGGATCGATCTCGATCACCTCAACCGCGTCCACAGCTGGACCCGTAGCATTAGGTGTAGCCGTAGCTAAAGGTGTAGCTTGACCAACTGATGAATTCACTAGTGGAGTGAACAGCTGAGTCATAGCCGCCACCTGGTTACCCATTACTTTCATGGCCTCTAACAAGTCCTCTCAGGACAGTGCTGCGGGCATGTTGGCCGTTCCCTCGGCCCTTTTCTCACGCTGCACACCATCACTGTTAGCGTTCGAGGATTCTACTTCCTCGTCACTTTCCTGATGTTGCGGACCTTCTGGTTGCGTTCCCGTAAGATTGGCCTGGTCAGTCGGTAACACATCCCCGGTGTTAGTCACAGCCGGCTCGGTTGGTAACCCGGACGTATTAGATCCATCCGCGGCCGCTTGACTTGACTGACCGGCCATTTTCTTATTCCTTTGGGTCTTTCCCGATTTGCTTTTCCCAGCCTAAGGATTCAGACATTGTTAGTAAACATATACATAACATAACCGAGACAATTAATCCCTAGACCTAACTATCAAACCTCACCATGAGACTGAAGCAGCTAGCTGCGTGTGTGTGGACTACATAACCCAACTATCCTAGAATCAAGCATGCTCTGATACCAACTTGTAACACCCGAATCCGGCCTCTCGACGAAACTGGACCCGTTTGCTACTTAATCAATCCTTTGCTTGTTTGATTCATTTTAAGTCTTTCATTTACTAAGCCATGTTCGAATCTGAGGTTCTAAAACAATTGAACAGATAGCCCAACGGAATATAAATGTATATAAAATGTATTACTTAGAAACTATAAAACCACAACTTCTTAATCGTTTCATAGACAATCACTAGTTCATCCCTAGCATCATCTAACCACACGTTACACAGCCTCTCACTGACCGAGCCTTCACGGCTCCTTGGCTTGACCAGAACCATCCTTAGTTCCTGAAACCACAACCAGATAAGCATTAATCTTAATCGAGAATAGAACTGGTCGATTCTACAATGCTTGGCTTGGTTCCTAGAACATAGATAAACCTCGGACATTATACTTATCAAAAGATATGAACCTGCCTACCGAATCCTAAGTCATTCAACCAACCACCCTTTGACTTAGAATCAGATAGACAGTCCAGAATAGATAAACAGAACACACGAACAGTCCGGATCGTCCCGAAGACCAATCCGTCCATCCAGATAGAATCTAGGTGCGACCGGCCTAGATGAAGTCCAGATCAAAGGCCCAACGGACTTCCTTACCTGATCCGGCCTTGGGCCTGGATCCAACGGACGAGTAAGCCTCACGCCCAATCCGGTTAGGCCAAACGGCCGATCGGACCTTTCGACTCTTACCCTGGCTTAGACAAACCGTGTACTTATCTCGACGGACAAGACATGGTCTGATCCCTAAGGAACGGACACGACCTGTCTCAACAGGCACCGTTTGGAACATGCACGCCTTTGGTCCTTGGTACCTCTTGGTCCTCGTACCTCTTGGCGTCCGTAACCCTTGGTTACTTACACCCTTTGGCAACTCACAACCTTTGGAACTCGTGACCTTTGGTACCTCACAACCCTTGGTAACTCGTGACCTTTAGCCACTCGTGCCTCTTGGGACATGACCAAACGTTTAGCCCAACCGCCCAGTCTATGGTGCGATTCGAACCGACCGTCTAACCGACCAGCGTCTAGGTTAGCGGTTTGGTTATGACCGACCAAGTCTAGGGACGTGTCCCTTGGACTGAACCAACACAACCCTTCGTGTATAATCAGAAAGAAGAGAAAGGGCCGGATAGAAACAAGAAGAGGAGAAGCGGTTAGGTCTAATGGACTGACCAGAGCCGCGGTGCGATCACAAGGACCGTCTGTTCGGTCTGATGGAGCCATTGCTCACCATGTACCTTCTGAACTGTGTCAGGGTTCTCCATGCTCTTCTCCTACTCTCGGTCTCCCATACTTGATCGGAGGTTGCCTCACAAACGATCAGATCGCTGGAAACCTAACCACCACACAATCGGCCTTGCTTTGGCCGAAAACTCTCTCTCTCTTTCTTTCTCTTTCTATGATTTCTCTGAGTATTTTTACTCTAGATTGGATGAATGAAATCGACAGAGTGGACCCCATATTTATAGAATACAGGGGGTAAGTCTTGCCCCACGAACAGGCATGACTGGCCAGCGGATGGGCACAATCGGCCAAGGGTTACACCCTCTCGGCCGCATGCGTCCCTTCGCCAATACCGCATGGGTTTGGGTCGGACAGAGGCCCAAGGCCTTACCCAATCCCTCTGGACTTAGCCCACGGCCTTGTCCCATGCCCAAACGGTCCATGGCCTCATGGCCAGACCCCCATGGCCTGCCACCAGCCCGGACCCGGACCATCGGACCGAAACACGAACAGTCCGTCCAGATGAGATGAGCTGACTCCCAGCTGCCTCAGCTGAGTGAGCTAGTAGTTCAGCTAGTGGAGCTGACTTAGTAGTGGCCGAGCTGGAGTGAGCTTAGCCTAACTCCGTTGAGCTGGTCGAGCTACTTGTTCCATCCGTCCAGCTACCGTCTTACTCTTCCTAGCTGACTCTCGACTTGTATAAGGTTAAGTCTAAGTTTCCTTACGTCCTTAACCTTCTTATCTGGCCATGGAACGCTTGTCTTGATGTCCTTAGACTGACTAGTACGTTTGCTCGAACCATGGCCGTCCCAATGATCCTATTCAGGAACTGGGATGTTACAGGGTCACCAGCCCCTACAACCTCCTTAGTGGCGATTGTGACCAAAAAGGCCTCACAACCCTTCTGAAGCATCCGTTCCACTTGGACTGCTGATATCACTAAGCATCCGGAGGTCGGACGAATACCTTGGAACCTGATCGGGGTCCACACCCACTCTCAAACTGCACCCTTCGTCTGTGACAGTCCAGAGTGGCCCGGTTCTTTCCAAGCCAGTCCATGCCTAATATCACCTCATGATTCTTAAGGCAGACCACAACCAGATCCATAGGCATAACTCTATCCTGGATCACTATTGGGATATCCTTTACTCGCCCTAATGAATGCATTACCTGCCCACCGGCTGCATTCACTATGCAAGGATCATCCTCTGTTCCCATCTGGAACAACCCTTTTCCGATCATATCTGGGCTCACAAAGCAGTGTGTAGCTCCAGTATCAAACAGTACGTGTGTTTCCACACCACCAATACATAGGGTCCCTACATAAGACCCCCCTTTTCTAATCATCTAATCCATTCTAAGTTTTGTCATGTCCCCGATCCTGGATAGGATCGTCCGGACAGACTTTAGTGCGAGGAGACGCACCAGTCAGGTCAGTGTTGGGGTCTAAAACGGTCACGACGGAATTACCACCCGAAAATCCTCGGAGATCGTATTTCCGAAAGAGATAGTAAAAATAAAGATATAATTTTTGTAAAAAAATAATAACCAATACGAAGTTTTTACGAAGAAGTATCCTTGAAGATTCAAAAGCAAACGAACCAAGCTCGGTCGTTGCGTAACTACCGCACATACACGCTGTCCGGTCGCTACGTAGCAACCAAGTCCGAGCCGATGCCGGTCGCGACGAAGCGACCAAACATCCGACCCGCTCGATCGCTACATAGCGACCAAGCTCAAACAATCGTCCCGCTCGGTCGCTACGTAGCGACCGAGTTCGAGCCAAAGCTAATTCGCTACATAGCGAGCGGGCTTGAGCCAAAGTTCGGTCGTTGCGTAGCGATCGAGCTCTTCCGAACATCGATACAACACCAGTCCATGCATTCTCGTCAAACCTTCAAATGCCATCTCCCGAAGACCGTAGCAAGCTCAGTCCATGCTTTCCGCTATTCTAAATCATCGATCAGACTTTGCGAATTAAAAACTGCGGAAAATTCGTTCTTTATCAAAAGAACTCGTAGTAAACGTGTCAAGTCGGAAGACGGCCCAAAGGGACCTAAAACACGACTCGAGGCACATCCTATGATTTCTTAACCAAAAGCCCGTAAACCAGAGCACGGTTTATGCTTGGTCCACAAGGAAGGATAAATGTCAAGTTTCCGCGGATAAATACGGAAGTTTTGAAAATAATTGTGAAGATCGGGAAAAATGGAATATCTCCATTTTTATGCTATGACGGCTTAAGGGCAGAAGAGTAAAAGCGTAAACCGACCTTGGAGCTAGTATATAAGGAGTCCTGCGCGAGGAGCATGGAGGAGAACTTTTTCAGAGCAAACTTAGCACTTAGAGCAATTTAGGCATTTTTCCGTTTTTGTTATTTCGAGCTGCGACTCAATTAGGTTTAGCCGTCTTAGGGTTGCTAGAACTAGGAATCTCGCCGACAGCTCTCGAGCCCAGGCCTATACCTTGTTGTAAACGCTCATACGCAAATTCGGAAATAAGATCTTCTTTGCTCTCTTCTTCGATTTCTTATACTTTATCGTTGTTATTCTCGTGTTCTGATTGCTTGACGTGTGGTAATTAGCAGATATCCGGGTCCTCTGGGAAATTAGGGTTTTCCTAGTTTCCTTATTTAAACGGAAATCGACAGTGTGAATTTCGGTTCCCACAGTTTGGCGCTAGAAGGAGGGGGAGTACGGATCAATCTAACCCGCAAAAGCCACATCACGCTCAATCAGACATGTCAACTAACGACGCGGATAACGTGCAGACTCCCCTTAACGGAGGTAGCGACACCGATCTCCACACTCCAGCAGCGGACGTATCCGCGGCCAACGCACAAGCCAACGCCGCGACGCTCGAGGAGTTTAAAAAGATGTTCGCCACCTATGAGAAAAGGTCGGAAGAACAGGATAAGCTCGTGAATACCTTGACCAAACAGGTTGAAACCTTAACGGCAAGGACCCAAGCAATCCGTCCCCGCGGAACCACCAAAATCCGCGGGAAGAGGCTCAACTTCGCTACCCCACTCGACAGATCAGGAGTCGCGCGGGAATGACCTTCCAGTCAAAACCCTAGCGAGAAATCTCCCATCGAAAAGGGGAACCCTGAAAGTCTTCCGCCCCCTGCAAAGGACTCGGAGGATAATGAAGCCGAACGCATTGACCTGGATCCTAGCGATGTCTCCAACGACACCGACGAGGACGTCGACAGACATCCAAGAAGGACCAGGAGCCGATCTGCTCGGGAAGGCTCCCCATTCAAAAACCAATGACGGAAGAAGAAGAAGAAATCGCCTATTGGAACGAACAAGAGGAGCTGGCTGAAAGGCAAACCGAGCTCACTCGCAGTAAACGCCGACAGGCTCGGAAATCTACTGACGAGACATCGGATATCCGCGATCTTCGCGACTACATCACCAAGACTGCGGCAGAAGTGAGGGCCGTAAAGTCTCAAATCCATCATGCTACTAGTGCTGCCCCCGAAATCGATCGACTGCTGGAAGGAGCTCGGAAGACCCCTTTTACCAGTCGCATTTCGGACATGAGGGTGTCTGATCCGGGAAAAATCAAAGTACCAAAGTACGATGGTACGGCCGATCAAAAGCGCACCTTCAGGCTTTCCACATCGCGATGGGAAGAGCTAGACTGAAGGACGGCGAAAAGGATCCCGGCTACTGCCGCCTGTTCGTTGAAAACCTGGAAGGAGCAGCACTTGAATGGTTCACACGCCTTCATCGTAACACCATCGGGAGTTTCCGACAGCTCGCATCGGAATTTCTCAAACAATACTCTGTATTCATCGACAGAGAAACTTCCGATGTTGACCTCTGGAGTCTCTCCCAGAGGGAAGACGAACCCCTCCGCGAGTTTATCAGTCGGTTCAAGCTGATAATGTCAAGGGTCAGCGGGATAAGCGACAAAGTGGCCATTGACGCGCTGCGAAAGACGCTCTGGTACAAGTCGAAATTCAGAAATTGGATAACTCTCGACAAACCGCGAAGGATCCAGGATGCCCTGCACAAAGCAACGAACTACATCATAGTCGAGGAAGAAACTAAAGTCTTATCGCAGAAACTAAAGTCTTCGAAGGACGTGGATCCAAAAGGGAGAAAGAAGAACTCTCGTAACGACAAATACATTCATCACGAGGGGGAAGATCTCCAAAGGGCGCATAATTACGCGATCAATTCGGATCAAGGCCAAACCACGGGCAACACGTGGACTCGCAATCAAGGGTATGACGAAAACACCTTCTGCGAGTTCCACCAGTCCCGAGGACACTCCACGACCAACTGCCAAGTCTTGGGAGCAAGACTGGCCGCGAAGCTACTCGCTGGAGAGCTCTCGGAAGTAACTAGCGTCAAGGATCTCATCCTTGATTCTGATCGCCCTCCAAAGACGGACAGGAATCCGCCGGCTGAAAAATCCCCTCAACGAAACCAGCCTGGAGATAAACGCGGTAGGAGGCCGGACGACAAGGGGAACGATAACAATCATCGCAGAGTCAACATGATCATCGAAGGACCACAATACTGCGGCGATACTGTGTCGGCCATCAAGGCTTACCAACGGAAGGCAGAGTCGAGTGCAAATTGGCCTACATGGTCTCCTCCCTGAGATGGCCAAAATTGCTCGATCACCTTCACAAAGGAAGAAGCCGGCGGCATCGATCAACCTCACTGCGACCCGCTCGTCATATGAGATTTAGAAGTCGGAAGGGTACTCGTCGACACGGGAAGCACGGTCAACGTAATCTTCTGCGACACTCTCAAGCGGATGAGCATCAAACTCGGAGAAGTAATTCCGACACCAAAACCACTCACGGGTTTTTCAGGCGAAGTATCGATGACTCTTTGATCGATCCAGTTGCCAGTCATGGCCAAGGAGATCACGAAAATCATCGAGTTCGCGGTAGTCGATCATCCCGCTATCTACAACGTGATCATGGGAACCCCATTGCTCAACGCCATGCAGGCAGTTCCGTCGACCTACCACCTGGGTCTCAAATTCCCAACCCCAAGCGGAGTCGCGGCTATTTGGGGATGCCAAAAATAGTCGCGGCTATGCTTCCTCGCAGAGCACAAGTTAAGGCAAATCACGACTTCTGCAGCTGCAAACGGCAAGCGCACGAAGATAGATCGATCTTCGGCCAAAAACGCCCCAAGGAAAGATGAATTAAAATCATCTGCCGACGCAAACACATCGGACGTTGAAACTCAACACGAGTTCGAAGTCTACGCTACAACTCAACCGGAACATCCGGAAAATAGCGTTAACCCAGCCACAATCGACATGGTCAAGGCGGACATCGCGACATCTACCGCCGAGTAAAAACATTCACGGCATGAAACAGAACTACGAGATGGGTTGATCTACGTAGGCAGCTCATCAAAAGACGAGTTCAGCTATCCCCCTCTCTAAAAAGGGGGGGGGGAGTGGGTGCGTATACTCGTATACTCCCACTTAGAAAAATCTTCATCATTATAATCGAGTTTTTAGAAACTTTAAAAACTTTTACTGCAATATACGTTGCTCCGCTTTATCGAAAAACGTTTACGAGTCAGTTAAACACAAGAAACTTTCAGGACACGCCTGGAAACATTAAGACTCTTGTCTACGGCCTCATCCGGCCCAAAATTCGTAAAATTATCATCTTTCAAACATTCAAAGATACATGTATAATCTTCGATACGAACAAATTGTCCGAACGCGACCACCAAAAACCTTACACCCCGATCGTCGATTGGCCCCGACGAACACGCCAGCCGTCTTAAACAAACGCAATTCGATCATTCTTTTGAACTTCAAAAACGTCCAACACAAGGACGAAAGCGCGCTACTACAAAAATCCGAAATTTTGGTCCAGCGCTTCCAGTTAACTCTGAGAAGATGCTCGATTCGTACCATACAAGTCATATAAGCCGAGAACCTATCGCGGACTTTAAATCGGTACGAGTCAGGAAGAAATCGCAACAGGAAAAATGATAGCCGGCTAGTCACCGCACAAACCTTAACCGAAAGTAAACCTAGGTCTTGCCCTAAACCCAACGCTCTGGTCTCAAACATCTCAAGACATGATATCTAAAAGATACGAGATCCTAAAACCATGTCTCTCCGTTCGCATCTCGATGTTCCCGAAAATCATAAAGATAGGTAATTTTTTACGAGAATCACGAACGAACTAACAGATCGAACGTCTAATCGGAATTAAATGCGAGACGACAACTCATATTTACTTCGACCCTATTCAGGAAAATTCGAAACGGAACATTCATCATATAAATAACCCCGTAAAGCGGTAAGGGGATTCAAAGCCACCAACGGCCAGTCCCGATAAACAATAAAAATGGCCAAAATAGGCCCATACAAATCTCTCGGCCACACTCGGCCACAGACATAAAATATAAAGACGAGCATCTTTCTTTCGATAACTACTCCACCTCTCATAATCCAAAGTCAAAGTCCCCGGACAACGAAGCACCGAACGCATCCGCGGGACGATCCACTTCCTCGCCACCGTCAGGAAACCCGGTCGGAACCTCCTCGGTATCAGGGGAAACCGGGATGGAATCCCAGAACCCTTGAATCCGCTCATCGATCGAAGGGATGAGCGCCTCAGCGTGGGCACGTTCGTTCATGCCGCTCTTCATCAAGCTCATTTCCTCCTGGAACACATAGTCATCGGCTTGCGTCCTCCAAAGACTTCCGACTGAACCGCGGCACTCACGGAAATCACCCACCGAGGTAAAGGCGTTCTTGAGGTTCCCATACTCATCCTGGAATTGAGAGGCACGAGTCTTCATCACCTCGACGATTTCTCGTTTGCCTTTCCTTTCCGCCTTACGGACAGCCCGCGCATGATCATGAGTAAGTTGCGCTTCTCGCTCCAACATCTCGCCTTGCATGCAAGCGAGATCTCGTTCCGCTTTCTCCGCTTTAAAACGATAGACCATTGCCTCCCTATGGCTCGCTTCAATGGCCGAGCCAAGCAAGTTGAGGCCCTGCGAAACCAGTTAACGCATTGTAAGCATAAAATGAAATAACTAGGCGATCACAAATATTTTCGAAAAAATCATACCCCATTGATTATTCGGGACCCTTCCGCGATGACTTTCGGCCTTGCCGACTCTTTCGCAGGTGGAGGAGCATCAAAACCCGGTGGCAGACCAGCAAAGAAATCATCGAAATCGAGAATAGGGACCTCGCTCGAGCCACTCCCATCGCCATAAGCAAGGTTCGGATCCCATCCTGGAAGCATAGAATCATCCATCAAAAATTCTATGTCGCCAAGGTCGATATCCTTTCCCTTCCAAGAGCTCGACTCCGGCATAGCTGCTGGAGCTACAACGGGATCCTGGTCGTCAGGTTCGGAGTCGCTTCCCGCGTCCGCAACCGAGGCAGGACCAGGATGCACGAACCTCAGTGCCTTCCGAATCCTCTCCGGCTTAAAGGAAGTCCAAAAGAAGGGACCATTCCTAAGAAGATCCCTCACCGCAATGATGTCCTCGGGGAACGGAGCAAGAGGATTGATTAAAGGATGATCGTTCGGTAACTTCTGGAACAGTGGAATGCAACTCTCTTCGACAGACGCAGCGTCTATACCACTACAAGAAAGAAAGTCTTTTCTGACCGAGCTTCCGACCGATATTTTTTTGGTCGGAAATTTCCGACAGATTTCCAACAGAAATCTGATATGGTTAGAACTTTCCTACGGCTACAAAGTCGACAGAAAACTGTCAGAAATTTCCGACCGTTTTCCGACAAAAATAATTTAAAATATTATCCGTCCAAAATCTGTCAGAAATTTCCGACCGAACTTTGTCGTCGGATATCGGTCAGAAATTTCCAATTTGGAAATCGGTCAGAAACGGTCAAAAGTGGTCAGAAATGTTTCTTTAAATATCACGACGCCGGTCCTGGCTCATTCACAGATTCATCTCTAAAAAACAATTCTCTACAATACAAAATGTCTTCCTCAAATCATAATGAATATTTTAGGTCTTGGATTGATCACAATCATCAAGATCCATCTACTGGACTTTTGACAGAAGAATTTGCGGAAGGTCTTCAACAATTCATGTCATTTGCGTCAAACCAGCCGAGGACTTTGGAAACGGGTAAGATGTACTGTCATTGTCCAATTTGTCAAACTCGTAGATTTGGTACAGTTAGTGGTGTCTGGAAGCACTTATATAGTAGAGGATTTATGGCGGGTTATAAAGTTTGGTATTCGCATGGTGAAACTGATTCTATGGTGAATTTCGGTAGTGCTAGTGAAGAAGATAACATGGGGGGGGGGTTAGGAGAACAACAAGGTGGCTTAGATGAACATATAGGAACTGTTCAAATGGTTAAAGATAGTTATAGAGTAGAGCAACCAAACTTTGAAGCACATAAATTTTATGATATATTAGATGCAGCAAAACAACCGTTATATGATGGTTGTAGAGATGGTATTCACCTCTTTCAGCTGCAACAAGGATGATGTCTATTAAAACAGATTATAACTTAAGCAAAGATTGTGTTGATGCGATAGCTGGTTTTGTGAAAGATATATTGCCAGAAGATAACCTTTCACCAGCTACCTATTATGAGATACAAAACTTAGTTTCAGGGTTGGGTTTTCCCTATCAAATGATAGATGTTTGCATCGACAACTGTATGATATACTGGAGAAGGGATGTTGATCGTACTAGTTGTCGATTTTGTCACAAACCACGGTTTCAAAAAACAAGTCGAAAGACTAAAATCCCATATAAGAGAATGTGGTACTTGCCAATAACAGACCGACTAAAGAGGTTATACCAATCCAAACATACCGCCGATGCTATGAGATGGCATGGTGAACACAACAGCAATGGAGAAATTGCTCATCCATCAGACGCGAAAGCCTGGCAACATTTTCAGTCAGTGTATCATAGTTTTGCATCTGAGAGAATAAATGTTTACCTTGGATTAAGTACGGATGGATTCAACCCGTTCGGAAGCCATGGGAGACAATATTCTCTTTGGCCAGTTATTGTAACACCATACAATTTACCTCCATCATTGTGCATGAAACGAGAGTTTCTCTTTCTCACAATTCTAGTTCCTGGTCCTGCACATCCTAAAAGATCCCTTGATGTCTATTTGCAACCATTGATTCATGAGTTGAAAATGCTATGGGCCGAAGGAGTTGAAGTGTATGATATATCTGCTAGGCAGAATTTTATAATGCGTGCAGTGCTTATGTGGACCATAAGTGACTTTCCCGCATACGGAATGTTATCTAGATGGACAACACATGGAAGATTAGCGTGTCCCTACTGTCAAGATAACACAGATGCGTTTCAACTGAAGAATGGAAGGAAGACATGTTAGTTTGATTGTCATAGACGATATCTACCCCACGACCATCCGTATCGAAAAAGCACTACTTTTTTTACTAAGAACAAAAAGGTGTTTGATGGTCCGCCACCAGAAATAGATGAAAAATCTATCCTGACTGAACTCAGAGATTTTGGTGTGGAATCGACAGCTAAATGTGGGGGAAATGGGCATGACCCAGTTTATGGATATGGCGAACATCACAACTGGCACAAGAAAAGTATTTTTTGGAAGTTGCCGTATTGGGAGAACCATCTACTTAGGCATAATTTAGATGTGATGCATATAGAGAAGAATATATTTGACAACATCATGAATACCATTCTCAATGTCAAGGGAAAGACGAAAGACAACCTGAAGTCCATATTAGACTTGCCAGATATATGTGCCCGGAAATCTGTCCACGTGGATGGGAGAGGAAGACTTCCAATGCCTATTTATCGGTTAGATGCAGCTGCAAAGCAAGAGTTCTTCGATTGGATTATAGATAGCGTCAAATTCCCAGATGGATATGCGTCAAATCTAAGGAACTGTGTTAATCGCGAAGAAGGAAAGTTTTCTGGTTTGAAAAGTCATGATTGTCATGTCATGATGCAGCGTCTTCTCTTCGCTGGTCTTCTTCCAAAACATGTACATGAAGCAATAGCAGGTAAATTTAGTATTTAATAACTTCTTCACCTGTTACATAGTATCTTTTCATATCTAACATAATTTTTTCTTTGTTACAGGAATAGCAGCTTTCTTTCGAGATTTGTGCTCGAGATCATTACCAGCAGATGGAATTAGAAACTTGAAAGAAATGATTCCGATAATCCAATGCAATGTCCAGAAGATTTTTCCACCTTCCTTTTTTGATGTTATGGAGCATCTTCCAATCCATCTCGCTCGAGAAGCAGAACTTGGGGGCCCGGTTCAATATCGATGGATGTACCTGGTTGAGCGTTCTATGTATCATTTCAAGCAGAAAGTGAAAAATTTAAGCCGAGTTGAGGGTTCTATTGTTTCACAAAGCATCAATGAGTAAACATCCCAGTTCGCTGCTTACTATTTTACCCCATAAGTACAAACTAAAAGTCGAAAACCATCAAGACATGATGATGGAGGGCAGAGAACAGTTTATCCCGTCGAGGTGCCTACCATATTTTCCCAAATTGGTCGATTAAGTGGAAAAGGAAAAAGTAGAAGACTCACCGAACAAGAGCACATGCACTTACATAAGTTCATTTTAGCAAACTGCAAAGAAGTAATGACATACGAAAGGTAGTTATGTTTTAGTATAATATATTAAGAATCCTATTTTGTAAATAAATTTGTAACTAATTATGATTTCAATGGCAGGATTTACATGGAGCAAATAAGGGGTGCATATCCTAATTACACTGAAGATCAGCTTTCTGCACTAAAAGAAAACGAGTTTGTAAATTGGCTAAAATTCTATGTAAGTTTTTCAAATCTATTCTCTATTATTTCTGAATTTTTGATTTTTTGTACATGGTGCATTACTTAAATTTGTGACTACTATGCAGGTAAGGTTTCTCTTGTCTAGAGGAGATCCTATTCAGCCATGGTTAGAGGAGTTGGCCCTTGGTCCCAAATTTGTTGCTTGTTTAATAAAAACAAAATAATATTTCTTCAAAGGAGGGAAAGGACAGTAACTTGCTTTGGTTTAAGTAAACCCTCAGCTGAAGCAACCCCTTATGCTATAAAATACCTTCTTCTCTCTTCTGGACGTCCTGTTGCACAAGAAAAACCAGAGAAAATTTCAGAGAGAAAGAGAGAAAGAAAAGAGAAAAATCTGTGAGAAAAACATGCAAAATTTCAGAAAAAAATCAGAGAAGAGAAGTGAGCATGGACGACCCTTTCTCACCCTTCTGTGAATTTAATCAGTGAGTTTTGGAGTGTTTAAGAGCTGAAGATTTGGCGTCCTGAAGTAGAGAATCACCCATGTTCTTCAGCCTTTGATTTTGATCGGTAAGATGGTTGTGGATCAGTTTCTGTGAGAAGTTTTGTTGGTTTGCCTACACTGGAGATAAATTCTGAATAAATCCAACCATGGATTCTTGTAGTGTTGATCAGGTTAATTCGTGGTTAGCTTGAAGAGAGACAACCAGTCAAGTTTAATTAGTTGAGTAAAACCGGTAAGCTTCAGCTTCTTGTTTCAGCCATGTTTTGATGAGAACCAATTGCTGTATGTTGGTTAACCTGTCAGGATAAGTTGTCTAAGGTCTTCTTCTCTTCAGTCTTGGTTGGTTTATGATTTAATCTGTCTTATAGAACCAGTAGACGAACTGATAAGAATTATGGGAACTAAACCGAACTGATTTGATCTTGCTTAGAACTGAATTGAGCTGAGTATGTTCTGATCTGATCTGAGCCGAGCTGTCTATGGTCTGAAATTATCTTGAACTGATGTCATCTGAGTATAACCGAGTTGATCTGATCTGAACCGCGCTGTCTATGGTCTGAAATTATCTTGAACTGATGTCGTCTGAGTATAACCGAGTTAAGCTGTTGGGATCTGAGCTGAGCTGTCTATGGTCTGAAATTATCTTGATATGTGTTTGGGTGTGGGATTAGACTCACTGAGTAAACTAATTACTCATGACTCATTTGATATGCAGGTAACCAGTAGGTGGGAGACCTTTACTCTAGGATGGGAAGGAACGGCATTAGCCAGCGGTAGTTTTATTATCCTTGCAGTCGTTTTGATATACTTTATGTATAAGGTTTATTGACCGAAAACCACGAGGTTAATCTATAAGATTTTGTAAAATTCTTTTAAATGAATAAGTATATAGTGTATAAAGAATGTTTTTGAAGTACGGGTTCCAAATGATATTAGTCCTTGTCCGGACGAACCAACTATTGGGTATTACTCTTAAGGTTGTAAAGCCTCGGGTTGTACCTAATAGGATATGTGTACTTAGGCGGTTGGCCTAAGGTACCTGGATTTATTTCGGGAACTTCAGGTTAGTCGTTTATGTACACATTGTGGCTTCTCGGTTTGGTTTCAGTTACGACTGATCGGCTGTGCATGTTCTTGTTTGATTATTGCACGACTGGTCGAGTCAACTTATACTTAGACCAGATCGGGGGTGTCACACCCACGGACGTCCACACACAGGACGTCCTGTGTGTACTGAACAGACAGCCCACGTGGGCCAATATCACCCAAACAGTCCACGGGAAGGGTCAGCGTGCTGAGTCCAAGGACCAACGTGCTGATATGTGTACTGAAGTACAACTACGGATGTTCTGTGTGTGCTGACGTACACACACAGACACACACAGACAGCCACGGACGTCCTGTGTGTGCTGACGGACACACACGGACATCCTGTGTGTGCTGACGGACACACACGGACATCCTGTGTGTGCTGACGGACACCCACAGACGTTCGGGGTGTACTGAACAGACAGCCCCCGTGGGCCAAAATCACCCGAACAGTCCACAGGATGGGCCAGCGTGCTGAGTCCAAGGACCAGCGTGCTGATATGTGTACTGATGGACAGCCACGGACGTCCTGTGTGTGTTGACGGACACACACTAACACACACGGACAGCCACAGACGTCATGTGTGTGCTGACGGACAGACAGGGACAGCCACGGACGTCCTGTGTGTGCTGGCGGACACCCACGGACGTCCCGTGTGTACTGAACAGACAGCCCACGTGGGCCAAAATCACCCAAATAGTCCACAGGAAGGGCCAGCGTGCTGATATGTGTACTGATGGACAGCCACGGATGTCCTATGTGTGCTAACGGACACACACGGACACACACGGACAGCCACAGACGTCCTGTGTGTGCTGACGGACAGCCACAGACGTCCTGTGTGTGCTTGCGGACACCCACGGACGTCCTATGTGTACTGAACAGACAGCCCACGTGGGCTAAAATCACCCGAACAATCCACGGGAAGTGTCAGCGTGCTTAGTCGAAGGACCAACATGCTGATATGTGTACTGATGGACAGCCGCCGATGTCCTGTGTGTGCTGACCGAGACACACGGAAACACATAGACAGCCACAAACGTCCTGTGTGTGCTGACGGACACATACGGACACACACGGACAGCCACGGACGTCCTGTGTGTGCTGACGGACACTCACAGACGTCCTGTGTGCTGACGGACACCCACGGACGTTCTGTGTGTACTGAACATCCAGCCACCGTGGGCCAAAATCACCTGAACAGTCCACAGGATGGGCCAGCGTGCTGAGTCCAAGGACCAGCGTGCTGATATGTGTACTAATGGACAGCCATAGACGTCCTGTGTGTGTGCTGATGGACACACACGGACAGCCACAGACGTCCTGTGTGTGCTGACGGAAAGCCACAGACGTCCTGTGTGTGCTGACGGACACCCACAAATGTCCTGTGTGTACTGAACAGATAGCCCACGTGGGCCAAAATCACCCGAACAGTCCACAGGAAGGAGCAGCGTGCTGAGTCCAAAGACCAGCGTGCTTATATGTGTACTGATGGACAGCCACGGACGTCATGTGTGTGCTGACGGACACACATAGACACACACGGACAGCCACAGACGTCCTGTGTGTGCCGACGGAGAGCCACAGACGTCATGTCTGTGCTGGCGGACACCAACGGACGTCCTGTGTGTACTGAACAGACAACCCACGTGGGCCAAAATCACCCGAACAATCCACGGGAAGGGTCAGCGTGCTGAGTCCAAGGACCAACGTGCTGATATGTGTACTGATGGACAGCCACGGACGTCCTGTTTCTGCTGACGGACACACACGGACAGCCACGGACGGCCTGTGTGTGCTGTCGGACACACACTGACGTCATGTGTGTGCTGCCGGACACCCATGGACGTCCTGTGTGTACTGAACAGACAGCCCAAGTGGGCCAAAATCACCCGAACAGTCCACGGTAAGGGTCAGCGTACTGAGTCCAGGGACCAACGTGCTGATATATGTACTGATGGACAGTGATATACTTTTGATTTGACCCGTTTTCATCCATGGTATATAGGTGTTTTACTATATATATATATCTATGTTTTGTACTCTTCTAGGTATGTTTTCAGGTTCAGGTGCATTTCGGAGTAAAGCTATGACTTTGGAGCACTTTGGAGATTAAAGGACATTTCACCCAAGCTGACCATGTAGAGGTCGATGAGAGGAAGAACAATCGATCGATGGGCATAAGTGCTATCGATCGACACCAAGGAATGCCTCGACAAATGAAGATTAATATCGATCGATGTACACAACTACCATTGATCGATGTCGAGACATTAGACACGCGACATTTTGGATCCAGCAGACTTAAAACCCAAGACCAAGCCAAATTACGAAAATGCCCTGACGAGTTTTTAACCTAGTAGATTATATACTGCCTAAGTTTTTTTTTATGGCAAGGAGAACTTTTTGGTTACAGTTTTACTTTAAGAGTGAAAGAGAGTTTTGGAGAGAAGATCACTTATGATTGGAACTCCTTGTTTTCATTTCTTTTCATCTATACTATGAATTTCTATTTATTCATTGTTATGAATTGTTTTGCTATGTCTGAGCCTTGCTAACTAGAACTTGATCATAGGATTGCATATTCAAGCACCCTTGTTATCCCATCATGATATCTATCTATCAAATTAGAACTGCTAGAGAGGGCTAACCGCAAATTTAGTATCTTAGTAGGGCATATCATACTCACGCATAGGCCTGGCTAGAACCCGTCGATTGATGTGCTCAACTGACTATCGATCGACGTTGGCAAAGGTGTATTGGTCGACGTCCCAATAGGACCATCGATCGACACTCTTTCGTTGTCGACATACTAACTGTTGAGACACGAGATCTAGTTTGTTAACCAGTGAAACATGCGACAGCTGATCACTGAGTTAAGCGGTTGTGCTCTAATATATCATGCATGCAACAAATAGGCATCTATAGGTATTATAATCTCCAACACCTGAATAGTGGCCCTGCATCTAATATCATTTCCAACCAAGTTACATTTACTAGTTACTTCGCTTGTTAAACATTTACAACTCTTAGAATTAATAAACACTAGATTTAATTGTTCCCTAGCTCCTTGTGGATTTGATCCCTATGTACTACATATGAACCTCTTTTGATGAGAGTAATATTCCTTAGGGTAATTTGAGTGGTATCAAATTTGGCGCCTTTGTCGGGGAGCTTTGATCACCATTAGATTTAGTTTTATTGATTCTTATTCTTTTCTCTACCCCCTTTCTAACATAATCTTTTTCTTGACTTTTCAGGTGCATGCCCAGCTGTACCATAAGCAACAATGAGAAAGACTTGCTGTTCTCAGACGATCCTGCTCATTTGGAACGCACCATCCGTAGAGGTCAACGTTCCACATCGCTCGACGCAACAACATCGTCGTCGATCGATACGCACAACCAACCATCGACCGACACCTGACCTTCATTGTCGATCGATCCCAATCGTTCGACAACGATCGATACTACACCGCGTACGTCGATCGATACCATGTCGTCAAAAATGGTAAACATTATTATTCTAACACAGGCCAAGAACGGAAACCTGTATGACCAGGACGGTCTTCTGCGTAATGCAACAGGTCAGAAAATAGACGCTCAGGGGACTGTAATCCCTGATGCTAATGCTACAGGCGCTGCTCAACCTGTAGATGAGGACGCTCGATCGAAACCACTGGCCGACTACAATTGCCCAGATGAGTACTATTCCAACAGATCAGCTATTCGACTTCCGGAGATCCAGAAGCAGAATTTCGAGCTGAAGCCTCAATACTACACTCTTGTGTCACAGATACACTACTCTGGGTTACCGCACGAGCATCCTATGGACCATCTGGAACGGTTCGAGGATCTAATCACTGCTATTCGGATGGAAGGAGTCCCCGAAGATTACCTTCTATGCAAGCTCTTCAGATACACGCTGAATGGAGAAGCGATGCACTGGCTTAGGCAGCAACCCACATGATCTTTAACATCCTGGACCGACATCAAGAATGCTTTCTTACGAAATTTCTTTGATGAGGCGCGCGCTGAAGAACTTCGGAACAAAATTTCCACATTCTCGCAGGAGGCTGGAGAGTCCTTCAAAGATGCGTGGAATAGATTTAGGTTCTTCCAGCGAGACTGTCCACACCACGGATTTAACGAAGTGCAGCTGTTAAGCACTTTCTTCCAAGGTCTCGCCTTACAGTATCAAATGGCTCTTGATACGGTGAGTTAAGGAAACTTCACTACTCGGAATCCGTTGAAAGCTGTGAGACTTATCGAAAACCTTGCTAACAGCAGTAGCACCAAAAACACAGACTCTGAACGGAAGAAGTCTGTAGCCTCTATCGGGAAGGAACAGATGGACGAAGTAACAGCTAAGTTAGATGTGGTGCACGAGCTTCTTAGGAAGCAAGTCTGTTCAGCTGAAGGAGAAGTAGCAGATACTGAAGGAGAAGAAAATGTGAACTACATCGGAGGTACCGGATTCCAGAAATTTGGAAACCAGGGCGGAAACAGAAACTTCTTTGGAAATGGTCAAAGAAGTAACCAGCGTTCACAATTTCAAAAACCCTTCGACAACAGCAAAAGCTACTCGAACTCCTACTACCAGAATCCACCACCCCAGACTCAGGAAAGCAAGATCGAAGAGATGCTTGATTGAGTACTGTTGGTACAACAACAAATCACCGTGGATTTCAACGGTAAGATATACTCCGCCTACAACAATTTGAACACCCAAATCGAGACCTTAGGGACTCAGGTGAGAAAACTTGAAACGCAAGTAATTCAGACGGGCGAGACTATAAAAAGGCAAGAAGCTTTCGCTAGAGAGGCAGGAGCCGACAAAGGGAAACACCACGTAAATGCCATCATAGATGATGATTTCTGGCAAGTGGTGAGAAATGAAAAGCTTGAGGAAGGAGACTTCGAAATCGAAAGCTCCATGAGTCTCGGCGGATCTCAATGGTGTCGACCGATGTCGATGAACTCGCATCGATCGACAGACCATGACGAAGATCGATGGACGGATTACTCCAGTCATCGATCGACGTCATCCGCTGAATCGACTGAATGCAATGCAGTTCGAATTCTAACTCATGAGAAATTCGCATCTAAGCATCCTCACCCACCCTCCCCTTTCTATGATAAAATCGATCGATCGGTTGAGCCAACCATCGATCAATAGAGTGAGTCCAACGTCGATCATCACAACACACCTCCCATCGATCGACGGGCACCTCTGACATACCGAGTGCGGTTACCCTTAATCGATAATGACTATATCAACGCACTCAGACCACCACCTAAGCCATTAGCTAGCCCACCCGAACCAAAACCCAACCCTTTAAATAGTTCACCAGAACCAGTTCAAGAAAATCAGGAAACTGAAGGGAGAAGGTTAAGGAAGAGAAAGGAGAAGATTCCTAAGAACCTTAAGAGGGAAGCTAACCAAAAGGAGATGGATGGTTTCACTAAAAGAGTCCTCAGAATCCCAATCGAAAAAGCTTTTGATGAAGCTTACTTCACACACCGGTTGTGGATGTTCTTCAGAGAAACAAAGGTAACTGAGGAGGAAATTAGGAGAATGTTTCATCAAGTCAGAGAGACGATGAGACAAAGGATCACATTGACGAAGAAGAGTGATCCTGGGAAGTTTGCAATACCATGCATAGTCAAGGGTATTGAATTTCTCCATTCAATGTGTGACACAGGAGCATCAGTTAGTATCCTCCCTAGGATCATGGCAGACCAGCTTGGTTTGGCCATCGAACCTTCAACAGAATCCTTCACCTTCGTGGATCTTTCAGAAAAACGATCAGGAGGTATCATAAGAGATCTGAAGGTACAGATTGGTAACGCCCTTGTCCCGGTAGATTTTCATGTCCTAGACATCGAACTTAACTGGAACTCTTCACTTCTGCTTGGAAGATCTTTCCTAGCTACAGTAGGAGCCGTATGTGACATGAACAAAAACAAAATGTGTCTGACGCTGATAGACCCCAACATCCACTACGACCCCATCCGACCTAAGAGAAAGGTTATTTATTGTGTGGATTACGGGAAAGAACTTGGCTTCATTGGCGCATGCCATTGTGGAGCAGAATATGAATCGGAGTACAAAATAGAGTACTCGGAATCGATCGACACCCCAACCTTTCCATCGATTGATTCCAATGAGTCAACGGTGCCCGATGACCGCAACAACACGTCACTCGACGTAAAGCAGCCGGTTGACCATTTCGCTCCACCTAATCATTGTTATCCAAAATTTGCCTTCCAACCTCCAAGCAAGAGAGAACGTGATGATTATTCCATAGGCAGTTGGGCAGACAGTGGTTTCCAAGAAAGTTTTGCAGTTGACACTGTAATTACTTCATCTAACGAGGAACATACAGAGCAATACGATGAGGATTATTGGAAAGAACGTGCAATAGGAATGTCTTTACATGATGAAAGACTTGAAACACATAAGTTCATCAACACGTTTCCAACATCGATCAACGAAGTGCACTCCACATCGGTCGATACCCACCCTCGTCGAGCAAAACAACTGCTCACATTGAACGACACCCGTACAGGAACATCGATCGATATTCGCGCCGCAGCGAAAATTCAGGAGCAGGAGAATATTCCCTCTTCAACTAGGTTTATAGATACCTATATAAAACGTTTTGCACCCCTAAAACCACCTCCACACACCAGAGCATACAGAAAGGCGAAAAAGATGAACACTCTTCCATCTTCATCAACAGGAAAATCCATGAAGAGCAATCATCTCAAGAACACAAGTTCTACAGAAATTACTCTGCCATCGATCGATGCATCTGTATCTACATCGATCGATACTACTCTAAACCCTAATCTTTCTATTTCTAAATTGATTGATAATGCAAACATTGATTATGGTTTTCTAACACCTGATGAATTTGGTATTTTCAGGGACCCAGACGGCAACGCACGTGCAATAGATGGAAGGATCTTACAAGTGTCCAGAGAAGACATAGCAGATATCCTTCAAATGGCCAATGGACCTGACAACCTATTCTCACAGCAACGTGGCACTCCAGACGTCATTCAAACCGATCCTAACAACCACGTAGGAGTCGCCACAACACAAATCAATCCAGATCCATCACGCCAACCAAAAGATCAAGCGTCGATCGATGGGACAACTGAGACATCGATCGACAAGTTAACACCAACGTTGATCGATAGGGATGACCCGACGTCGATCGATAGACGTTATGAATTTGGAAACCGCGCTTTTGACATGTACGGAGCCAGAAAGTTCACTTGGGAACGAAGGGACGAGTATGGAGTCTACATAGATGAGTGTGGACACGCAAGAGGCGTAGCTGGTGAGATGATACCTGTCACAAAGGACGACATCAGGAAATTACTGGAAAGAGCATCTCTTTTTGAAGAGAGCCACATCTGTTTTCCAGAACATGCCACTTCCTTCACATTCACAAGACTGGCACCAGAACTCTACACCAAAGATGAAATCAATGAGATGGTGTTTGGTATTTGTGGAGCTCAGGAAAGACTGGGAGAGGAGCTCAAATCATTGGTAGAAGATACACATCAACCTTTGGATAGAGGCTACAATGAGCTTTTCAGAAGTATGGCAGAAATGAGGACAAAAATTGAGAGCTTTACGTCAGCAACTTGAGAAGGAAGCCACGACCTCAGCATCGATCGACGCACCACATGCACCATCGATCGACGTCAGTCTTCCTACAGCCCAGATCCCTGCAGAACCGCAATGTTCAGCACAACACAAGGATGAATGGGAAGTCTCATACATCGACACAAGGATAAACGACGTGTACTACCCTCTCAACAACAACGTGGACTGGCTGAGCACTAAAATCGAGCTACTACAGCAAGATCTGGATACCATTCGCAAGATGGACCAACAACCAGCCACATCGATCGACGTGTGTACCATCACATCGCTCGACGCTAAGGTCTCAGCCATGAATGAGAGGCTGAGGACTTACGAGGACATGCATGACCGCTTTATATCACCAGTCATGATAGATTTAAACAAATTGTCTAGTCAAATACTTCATGCCCAAAGGGATATTGATAACATTACTAATCAAAAAATTTTGTAGGCAAAATCAGCATCGATCGACAGGCTACGAGGGCCTTGGATCGATGGCAAGAATCCTGTGGAGTTACTTCCTTACACAGCAGCAGAGGTTGATGAGATCACATCCAAGATCTACACTGCTATAGACACCATGGAGGAACGACTTGACAAACGCTGCGATGACATCTACTTTCCATTCGACAACAAAATCAGTGGACTAGACAGCCACGCAGAATGGCTACAGAAAGAAGTCAAAGCCATTCAGAGGCAACTCGCAGCTCAACACCAGATATCAGCATCGATCGACAGGAAGCGAGCGAAATCGCTCGATGGTAAGTCGCCGAGATCGACCGACGAACACTTAATCGCATCGATCGACGCCGAGTCTACACCAGCCGGCGAGCAGCTGATACACAAGACGATAGAGTCAATGCACAAGGAAATGAAAGAACTTTCAGCATACGCCGATGACAACATAGGCTGGCACCAGGTCAGCATTGACAACGTTCAAGATAGGCTACAAAACATCTCCAATGTACTTGAAAAGATGGATGACAAATGGACAAGAAATGATGAGGCCACAAGAAGTTTCATTGCATCTTGGTCCAGAATGTGCAGAGATGACGTGGATGCTTGTTTTCCAACAAGCAGCTATTTCTCCACCAAATAGCCAATCACTACCACAGTCAAGCTATATGACTATAACCAAGCGATGAACCCACTATTAGGTATTTTAGTTTGGTTTTCTTAGCTAGCATTTATTTACTTTCGTTTTATTTCTTTCAGATTTAGGAGACCCAAGTAGGAGGACCTGAATATCGACCGCCGACGAGACGTCGACATCGCTCGACATAGACAACCACACGACGATCAGTGTAACATATTCCCATCAATCGGTATCTACTCCGGTCAGATGTATCTTCCCGACTTGTTACATTTCGTACATCATGAATTATTCATCATAACTCCGGCTGAGTTACACTGGGACAGTGTAATTTAAGTCTGGGGGGAGATTTACTGATATAATTTATTTTATTCTTATATAAAAAGAATTTTAATAAATTATGCTTAGCTATTGAAAATAGGGACTATAATCTTATATTGATTTAAACTTGAATATCTAACCAATCTTTAGCACCATTTTAGATTTACTGATTGCAGATAGCAATATAGATGCTAAAGCAGATCAACCTATCAACTACACACTTGCCTTGAAACGTATGAAGTAACCAAAGCTGATTTCCAACACTAAACCTGACATAACCGCTTGTCTTGAGGCTTGGTATACATGGGATCGGATTCTTCAGACAAGTCTGGAAGGTAACGCCTGGTGTAGATTATTTATCACATTTTCTCTCTCTAAATTTCGACCCTAGAATAGTTAGTGAGTTATTAAAAATAATAATAATAATAATAATAAAATAATAATAATAATAAGATCTATTGTTTACTTAGGATGAGTCTGAACAGGACTTGGTGGCTAAAACCATTAAGGCTTGATTCATAAAGACTCCAATAAAAGAGTTCGAAATGGGACTTGGAGGCGGCAATCTTCAAGGCTCGCTTTCGCAAAGAACTCTTGGATATAGGTCAAAAAGAAGTGAACAGAGCTTGGTGGCAACCACCATTAAGTTTTGATTCATGGAAGCCTGTCCAATCTTGGTCACTGATCCTGCAATGGAAGCAGACTTTGACTCAAGAGAGAAAATAGAGAGAGAGAAACTAGGAACTAACTTTTACCTGCAGATCCAGATACTTGTCTGAAATCCTTGCATCCTATGATCGATACTCCCAAGGTAAAGCATTCACTTTATATTTATGCTAAGAAATGAAGTCAGTAGAGGGGATGTCAGACGTGAATTGATGAGTTGTGTTATGTTTAGAAATGGTTGCTAAGCTAGGATATTGCATAGTGTGCTTCTGTGATTAGGACCTTTTAAATGTGGTTGCAAAATTGTTGAGGAAAAGATTTCTGCTTTAAAATCTTAAGTCCCTAATATTTTCAAACCTCTTTCAGAGAGACTGCCTGTATGTTTTGCTTGAGGACAAGCAAAAGGGTAAGTCTGGGGGAGTTGATATACCTTGGATTTGACCCGTTTTCATCCATGGTATATAAGTTTTTTACTATATATATTATCTATGTTTTCTACTCTTCTAGGTATGTTTTCAGGTTCAGGTGCATTTCGGAGTAAAGCTATGACTTTGGAGCATTTTGGAGCTTAAAGGACATTTCACCCGAGCTGACCATGTAGAGGTCGACGAGAGGAAGAACAATCGATCGATGCGCATCAGTGCTATCGATCGACACCAGGGATGCCTCGACAAATGAAGATTAATATCGATCGATGTACACAAGTACCATCGATCGATGTCGAGACATTAGACACGCGACATTTTGGATCCAGCAGACTTAAAACCCAAGGCCAAACCAATTAAGAAAATGCCCTGACGAGTTTTTAACCTAGTAGACTATATACTGCCTAAGTTTTTTTTGACGGCAAGGAGAGCTTTTTGGTTACAGTTTTACTTGAGAGAGAAAAGAGAGTTTTGGAGAGAAGATCACTTGTGATTGGAACTCCTTGTTTTCATTTCTTTTCATCTATACTATGAATTTCTCTTTATTTATTGTTATGAATTGCTTTGCTATGTCTGAGTAGTTCAATTATTAGATCCAGGGTTCAGATAGGTTTGTGGGATTAGCCCCAAACTATAGATCTGCCTTGTTGTGATATTCATGATAGATTTGTATTCATTGCTTGTTTTAGCCTTGCAAACTAGAACTTGATCATAGGATTGCATATTCAAGCACCCTTGTTATCCCATCCTGACATCTATCTATCATATTAGGACTGCTAGAGAGGGCTAACCGCCAATTTAGTATCTTAGTAGGGCATATCATACTCGCGCATAGGCTGGCTAGAAACCCGTCGATCGATGTCCTCAACTGACTATCGATCGACGTTGGCAAAGGTGTATCGGTCGAACGTCCCATGGACCATCGATCGACACTCTTTCGTTGTCGACATACTAACCGTTGAGACACGAGATCTAGTTGTTAACCAGTGAAACATGCGACAGCTGATCACTGAGTTAAGCTGTTGAGCTCTAGTATATCATGCATGCAACTAATACCTAATCTCCAACACCTGAATAGTGGCCATGCATCTAATCTTCATTTCCAACCAAGTTACATTTACTAGTTAATAAACACTAATAAACACTTTTTAATTGTTCCCTAGCTCCTTGTTGATTCGATCCCTAAGTACTACATCTGAACCACTTTTGAGAGAGTAAACACTCCTTAGGGTAATTTGAGTGGTATCAGACAGCCACAGACATTCTGTGTGTGCTGACGGACACACACGGACACACAAGGACATCCACGGACGTCCTGTGTGTGCTGCCGGACACCCACGAACGTCCTGTGTGTGCTGACGGACATCCACAGACGTCCTGTGTGTACTGAACAAAACAGCCTACGTGGACCAAAATCACCCGAACAGTCCACGGGAGGGGAGAGCGCAGCGTGCTGAGTCCAAAGACCCGCGTGCTGATATATGTACTGATGGACAGCCACGGACGTCCTGTTTGTGCTGACGGACACACACGGACGTCCTGTGTGTCCTGACGGACACACACAGACGTCCTGTGTATGCTGACAGACACACACAGACGTCCTGTGTGTGATGACGGACACCCACAGACGTCCTATGTGTACTGACCAGACATCCCACGTGGGCCAAAATCACCCAACAGTCCACAGGAAGGGTCAGCGTACTGAGTCCAAGGACAAACGTGCTGATATGGTACTGATGGACAGCCACGGACGTTCTGTGTGTGCTGACGGACACACACAGACACACATGGACAGCCACGGACGTCCTGTGTGTGCTGACGGACACCCACAGACGTCCTGTGTGTGCTGACGGACACCCATAGATATCCTGTGTGTACTGAACAGACAGACCACGTGGGCCAAAATCACCCCGAACAGCCCACGCGGAAGGAGAAGCGTGCTGAGTCCAAAGACCAGTGTGCTGAGTCCAAAGACCAGCGTGCTGATATATGTACTGATGGAAAGCACGGACGTCCTGTGTGTGCTGACGGACACACACGGACACACACGGACGTCTTGTGTGTTGCTGACGGACACACGGACATCCTGTGTGTGCTGACGGACACACATGGACGTCCTGTGTGTGCTGACGGCCACCCACGACGTCCTGTGTACTGAACAGACAGCCCACGTGGGCCAAAATCACCCGAAACCGTCCACATGAAGGGTCAGCGTGCTGAGTCCAAAGACCAACGTGATGATATGGGTACTGATGGACATCCACGGACGTTCTGTGTGTGCTGACGGACACACACGGACACACACATGGACAGCCACAGACGTACTGTGTGTGCGACGGATAACCAACGGACGTCCTGTGTGTGCTGACGGACACCCTCAGACGTCATGTGGTACTGAACAGACTGGCCCACGTGGGCCAAAATCACCCGAACAGTCCACGAGAAGGAGCAGCGTCCTGAGTCCAAAGACCAGCGTGCTGATATATGTACTGATGGACAGCCACAGATGTCCTGGTGTGCTTACGGACACAAACGGAGTCCGTGTGGGTGATGACGGACACCCATAGACGTCCTATGTGTACTGAACAGACAGCCCACGTGGGCCACCATCACCCAGAACAGTCCACAGGAAGGGTCAGCGTGCTGAGTCCCAAGGACCAACGTGCTGATATGTGAACTGATGGACAGCCATGGACGCCATGTG
>NW_022610172.1:0-40496 GCF_000309985.2 Brassica rapa
CCTCCCGCTATATGAGCCAGCTGCTCAGTTACAGTAGCCAGTGCGGCTTGGAGTTCAGCATGGTTAGCCATCAGTTGAGCATTGATCTCGCTTGTGTTGGTGCTCCATTTAGATCTCCCATGTCGCCTGCGACAAAAAGGGAAGAAAAGTGATCTGCAAGGGATCAAAGAAAAAGGAGAAGATACCTAAATAGTATGCAAATTGAATGTTAAACTTCCTTTTTTTTTTAAGTTTTCGAAATTTAAAATATGGAAAGTAATAATCTTTCTTTTTTTAAAAAAAAAATTTGGAAAAACTTGGAGTGCAATCCAGGAAATATTAAATGCAATTAAATGGAAATCCGGAAAAGGAAAGTAAGAAAATCGATGGATCAAGATATGCCAAAGGAAAAAAGAATGGTTTTGAACTCGCCAAGAACAGCAAGAACACAATGCAATTTTTTTTTTTTTTAAGTTCAAAGAATGAAACAAGCAATTAACAAAAGCCAAAAGGATAGAATACAACCGAAGGTGTAGGAGCTTTGAGCTCTGATACCAAAATGATACAGGCCGGAAAGCAGACTGCACGGACGGACGGTCTGAGGTTCGAGGGCTCGGACTGGGCAGGACGGACGGACGGTCTGAGGTTAGAGACTCGGACTGGACGGGCGATCGGCCGATTATGGGACGGCTAGACGGTTGCGATGGGTTGGGAGTTGGCCGGTCTGGTTCCTGAAACAAAAGAATGCTATTTTTTGTGAGTTTTTATGAATCAAAATATTGAACAAAAAGTAAACAGTTTGGTTAATGAAGAACTGAAGCAAATATGACTTTTTATGGATTTTATATAGAATGGAAAAATCTAGAACTATATGATGCAAGATAACAAAATAAAGAAGGATAGAAATAGGGGATGGATCCTTGTTGCTGGATGTGTATCTCTCTCAACAAGAACAGTGGATGGAGGTGGGTAGCTATGGGATTTGGCTTGCTGGATGTGTATCACTCTCAAGACAAATCGATGGATGGAATGGAGGTGAAGAATCGCCACAAGCTTGGTGTTTGAAGCTTGATAAGATTCGGCTGCTCTCTCTTGTTTCTCACAGAAAAAGACTTAGGGTTTTAGGTTTGCAAAGGCAAAATTATTTCATCAAAGACTTAGGCAAAAATCGCCAACTTGAAAGAGTTATATAGGGTTTATCCCTTAAGAGACTCAAAAGTAAAAGGCCTTAAACAAGCTGGCCGAAAATGAGGCTGAAACATTAGCCCAAAGTCTTAACCAAATAAATTAAAATAAACCAGACATCTGGTGGTCGGTTTGAGAAGGCTTAGACCAAGGCTAATAGCATGCTTGCATGTTGCCTCATTAAAACCTTACCAAGAAAACCCAATGGGACAAAACCTGGTGAGGAAAAAGAGTACAACACATGCTACTCCCCTTGGTGGTCGGCTAGATCTCGGAACCGGAAAGAGTTGGAGTGGATGAAATAGAAACTGAGTCTGGACCAAGCTCGGATGTGGAAATGAGAAGTCCGGCTTGGTTGAGTCTGAACTGGATCGGTCGGCCGCGTCCTGAACCTCCTTTGGGCCGGCTTGATCTTGAATCTTCAACTGGACCATCTTCTCAATTAGCAGCTGGTCCTGGTCAGTCTGTCCATCTTGATCAAGGATATGCTGGACAGCTTTGGTGAAACCTTCTCGCAAGGCCCTGGTTCCACTCCGGGTAGTCGGACCGTGCCTAACTATGGGAACCTCTACTTGGATGGCCTCATCAATCAGTACACATATATGCACGTTGGTCCTTGGATTCAGCACGCTGACCCTTCCCGTGGACTGTTCGGGTGATTTTGGCCCACGTGGGATGTCTGGTCAGTACACACAGGATGTCCGTGGATGTCCGCCAGCACACGCTGGACGTCTGTGGCTGTCCGTGTGTGTCCGTCTGTGACCGTCAGCACACACAGGACGTCCGTGTCTGTCCATCAGTTCACATTTCAGCATGTTGGTTCTTGGACTCCGCACGCTGGCCCTCCCCGTGGACTGTTTGGGTGATTTTGGCCCACGTGGGCTGTCTGTTCAGTACACACAAGATATCTGTGGGTGTCCGCCAGGACACACAGGACGTCCGTGGCCGTCCGTCTTTGTTTGTGTGTGTCTGTGTGTGTCTGCCAGCACACACAGGACGTTCGACTGTCAATGGCTGTCCGTCAGCACACACAGGACGTCTATGTGTGTCCGTCAGTACACACAGGACGTGTGTGTGTGTCTGTGTGTGTCCGTCAGCACACACAGGAAGTCCGTGGCTGTCCTTCAGTACACATATCAGCACGCTGGTCCTTGGACTCAGCACGCTGGCCCTTCCTTAGACGGTTTGGGTGATTTTGGCCCACGTGGGCTGTCTGTTCAGTACACACATGACGTCCGTGGGGGTCCGTCAGCACACACAGGACGTCTATGGCTGTCCGTGTGTGTCTGTGTGTGTCCGTCAGCACACACAGGACGTCCGTGGCTGTCCATCAGTACACATATCAGCACGTTGGTCCTTGGACTCAGCATGCTGACCCTTCCCGTGGACTGTTTGGGTGATTTCGGCCCACGTGGGCTGTCTGTTCAGTACAACAGGACGTCCGCGAGTGTCCGTCAGCACACACAAGACATTCGTGTGTGTCCATCAGCTCACAGAAGACGTCCGGGGCTGTCCGTGTGTGTCCGTCAGCACACACAGGACGTCTGTGACTGTCCATCAGTACACATATCAGCATGTTGGTCCTTGGACTCAGCACGTTGACCCTTCCCGTGGACTGTTCGGGTGATTTTTGGCCCACGTGGGCTGTCTGGTCAGTACACACAGGACTTCTGTAGGTGTCCGCCAGCACACACAGGACGTCCGAGGCTGTCCGTGTGTGTTTGTCTGTGTGCGTCAGCACACTTAGGACGTCCGTGGCTAACCATCAGTACACATATCAGGACGTTGGTCCTTGGACTCAGCACGCTGGCCCTTCCCGTGGTCTGTTCGGGTGATTTTGTCCCACGTGGGCTATCTATTCAGTAAACACAGGACGTCTGTGGGTGTCCGTCAGCAGTCAGCACACACAAGACGTGTGTGGGTGTCCATCAGCACACACATGACGTCCGTGTGTGTCCGTCAGTACACACAGGACATTCGGGGCTGTCCGTGTGTGTTCGTGTGTGTCCGTCAGCACACATAGGACGTCCGTGGCTGTCCATCAGTGATACAGGCCGGAAAGCAGACTGCACGGACGGACGGTCTGAGGTTCGAGGGCTCGGACTGGGCAGGACGGACGGACGGTCTGAGGTTCGAGGACTCGGACTGGACGGGACGATCGGCCGATTATGGGACGGCTAGACGGTCGCGATGGGTTGGGAGTTGGCCGGTCTGGTTCCTGAAACAAAGAATGCTATTTTTGTGAGTTTTTATGAATCAAAATATTGAACAGAAAAGTAAACAGTTTGGTTAATGAAGAACTGAAGCAAATATGACTTTTTATGGATTTTTATATAGAATGGAAAAATCTAGAACTATATGATGCAAGATAACAAAATAAAAGAAGGATAGAAATATGGGGGATGGATCCTTGTTGCTGGATGTGTATCTCTCTCAACAAGAAAGTGGATGGAGGTGGTAGCTATGGGATTTGGCTTGCTGGATGTGTATCACTCTCAAGACAAATCGATGGATGGAATGGAGGTGAAGAATCGCCACAAGCTTGGTGGTTTGAAGCTTGATAAGATTCGGCTGCTCTCTCTTGTTTCTCACAGAAAAAGACTTAGGGTTTTAGGTTTGCAAAGGCAAAATTATTTCATCAAAGACTTAGGCAAAAATCGCCAACTTGAAAGAGTTATATAGGGTTTATCCCTTAAGAGACTCAAAAGTAAAAGGCCTTAAACAAGCTGGCCGAAAATGAGGCTGAAACATTAGCCCAAAGTCTTAACCAAATAAATTAAAATAAACCAGACATCTGGTGGTCGGTTTGAGAAGGCTTAGACCAAGGCTAATAGCATGCTTGCATGTTGCCTCATTAAAACCTTACCAAGAAAACCCAATGGGACAAAACCTGGTGAGGAAAAAGAGTACAACACATGCTACTCCCCTTGGTGGTCGGCTAGATCTCGGAACCGGAAAGAGTTGGAGTGGATGAAATAGAAACTGAGTCTGGACCAAGCTCGGATGTGGAAATGAGAAGTCCGGCTTGGTTGAGTCTGAACTGGATCGGGTCGGCCGCGTCCTGAACCTCCTTTGGGCCGGCTTGATCTTGAATCTTCAACTGGACCATCTTCTCAATTAGCAGCTGGTCCTGGTCAGTCTGTCCATCTTGATCAAGGATATGCTGGACAGCTTTGGTGAAACCTTCTCGCAAGGCCCTGGTTCCACTCCGGGTAGTCGGACCGTGCCTAACTATGGGAACCTCTACTTGGATGGCCTCATCAATCAGTACACATATATGCACGTTGGTCCTTGGATTCAGCACGCTGACCCTTCCCGTGGACTGTTCGGGTGATTTTGGCCCACGTGGGATGTCTGGTCAGTACACACAGGATGTCCGTGGATGTCCGCCAGCACACGCTGGACGTCTGTGGCTGTCCGTGTGTGTCCGTCTGTGACCGTCAGCACACACAGGACGTCCGTGTCTGTCCATCAGCTCACATTTCAGCATGTTGGTTCTTGGACTCCGCACGCTGGCCCTCCCCGTGGACTGTTTGGGTGATTTTGGCCCACGTGGGCTGTCTGTTCAGTACACACAAGATATCTGTGGGTGTCCGCCAGGACACACAGGACGTCCGTGGCCGTCCGTCTTTGTTTGTGTGTGTCTGTGTGTGTCTGCCAGCACACACAGGACGTTCGTGACTGTCAATGGCTGTCCGTCAGCACACACAGGACGTCTATGTGTGTCCGTCAGTACACACAGGACGTGTGTGTGTGTCTGTGTGTGTCCGTCAGCACACACAGGAAGTCCGTGGCTGTCCTTCAGTACACATATCAGCACGCTGGTCCTTGGACTCAGCACGCTGGCCCTTCCTTAGACGGTTTGGGTGATTTTGGCCCACGTGGGCTGTCTGTTCAGTACACACATGACGTCCGTGGGGGTCCGTCAGCACACACAGGACGTCTATGGCTGTCCGTGTGTGTCTGTGTGTGTCCGTCAGCACACACAGGACGTCCGTGGCTGTCCATCAGTACACATATCAGCACGTTGGTCCTTGGACTCAGCATGCTGACCCTTCCCGTGGACTGTTTGGGTGATTTCGGCCCACGTGGGCTGTCTGTTCAGTACAACAGGACGTCCGCGAGTGTCCGTCAGCACACACAAGACATTCGTGTGTGTCCATCAGCTCACAGAAGACGTCCGGGGCTGTCCGTGTGTGTCCGTCAGCACACACAGGACGTCTGTGACTGTCCATCAGTACACATATCAGCATGTTGGTCCTTGGACTCAGCACGTTGACCCTTCCCGTGGACTGTTCGGGTGATTTTGGCCCACGTGGGCTGTCTGGTCAGTACACACAGGACTTCTGTAGGTGTCCGCCAGCACACACAGGACGTCCGAGGCTGTCCGTGTGTGTTTGTCTGTGTGCGTCAGCACACTTAGGACGTCCGTGGCTAACCATCAGTACACATATCAGGACGTTGGTCCTTGGACTCAGCACGCTGGCCCTTCCCGTGGTCTGTTCGGGTGATTTTGTCCCACGTGGGCTATCTATTCAGTAAACACAGGACGTCTGTGGGTGTCCGTCAGCAGTCAGCACACACAAGACGTGTGTGGGTGTCCATCAGCACACACATGACGTCCGTGTGTGTCCGTCAGTACACACAGGACATTCGGGGCTGTCCGTGTGTGTTCGTGTGTGTCCGTCAGCACACATAGGACGTCCGTGGCTGTCCATCAGTGATACAGGCCGGAAAGCAGACTGCACGGACGGACGGTCTGAGGTTCGAGGGCTCGGACTGGGCAGGACGGACGGACGGTCTGAGGTTCGAGGACTCGGACTGGACGGGACGATCGGCCGATTATGGGACGGCTAGACGGTCGCGATGGGTTGGGAGTTGGCCGGTCTGGTTCCTGAAACAAAAGAATGCTATTTTTTGTGAGTTTTTATGAATCAAAATATTGAACAGAAAAGTAAACAGTTTGGTTAATGAAGAACTGAAGCAAATATGACTTTTTATGGATTTTTATATAGAATGGAAAAATCTAGAACTATATGATGCAAGATAACAAAATAAAAGAAGGATAGAAATATGGGGGATGGATCCTTGTTGCTGGATGTGTATCTCTCTCAACAAGAACAGTGGATGGAGGTGGGTAGCTATGGGATTTGGCTTGCTGGATGTGTATCACTCTCAAGACAAATCGATGGATGGAATGGAGGTGAAGAATCGCCACAAGCTTGGTGGTTTGAAGCTTGATAAGATTCGGCTGCTCTCTCTTGTTTCTCACAGAAAAAGACTTAGGGTTTTAGGTTTGCAAAGGCAAAATTATTTCATCAAAGACTTAGGCAAAAATCGCCAACTTGAAAGAGTTATATAGGGTTTATCCCTTAAGAGACTCAAAAGTAAAAGGCCTTAAACAAGCTGGCCGAAAATGAGGCTGAAACATTAGCCCAAAGTCTTAACCAAATAAATTAAAATAAACCAGACATCTGGTGGTCGGTTTGAGAAGGCTTAGACCAAGGCTAATAGCATGCTTGCATGTTGCCTCATTAAAACCTTACCAAGAAAACCCAATGGGACAAAACCTGGTGAGGAAAAAGAGTACAACACATGCTACTCCCCTTGGTGGTCGGCTAGATCTCGGAACCGGAAAGAGTTGGAGTGGATGAAATAGAAACTGAGTCTGGACCAAGCTCGGATGTGGAAATGAGAAGTCCGGCTTGGTTGAGTCTGAACTGGATCGGGTCGGCCGCGTCCTGAACCTCCTTTGGGCCGGCTTGATCTTGAATCTTCAACTGGACCATCTTCTCAATTAGCAGCTGGTCCTGGTCAGTCTGTCCATCTTGATCAAGGATATGCTGGACAGCTTTGGTGAAACCTTCTCGCAAGGCCCTGGTTCCACTCCGGGTAGTCGGACCGTGCCTAACTATGGGAGCCTCTACTTGGATGGCCTCATCAATCAGTACACATATATGCACGTTGGTCCTTGGATTCAGCACGCTGACCCTTCCCGTGGACTGTTCGGGTGATTTTGGCCCACGTGGGATGTCTGGTCAGTACACACAGGATGTCCGTGGATGTCCGCCAGCACACGCTGGACGTCTGTGGCTGTCCGTGTGTGTCCGTCTGTGACCGTCAGCACACACAGGACGTCCGTGTCTGTCCATCAGTTCACATTTCAGCATGTTGGTTCTTGGACTCCGCACGCTGGCCCTCCCCGTGGACTGTTTGGGTGATTTTGGCCCACGTGGGCTGTCTGTTCAGTACACACAAGATATCTGTGGGTGTCCGCCAGGACACACAGGACGTCCGTGGCCGTCCGTCTTTGTTTGTGTGTGTCTGTGTGTGTCTGCCAGCACACACAGGACGTTCGTGACTGTCAATGGCTGTCCGTCAGCACACACAGGACGTCTATGTGTGTCCGTCAGTACACACAGGACGTGTGTGTGTGTCTGTGTGTGTCCGTCAGCACACACAGGAAGTCCGTGGCTGTCCTTCAGTACACATATCAGCACGCTGGTCCTTGGACTCAGCACGCTGGCCCTTCCTTAGACGGTTTGGGTGATTTTGGCCCACGTGGGCTGTCTGTTCAGTACACACATGACGTCCGTGGGGGTCCGTCAGCACACACAGGACGTCTATGGCTGTCCGTGTGTGTCTGTGTGTGTCCGTCAGCACACACAGGACGTCCGTGGCTGTCCATCAGTACACATATCAGCACGTTGGTCCTTGGACTCAGCATGCTGACCCTTCCCGTGGACTGTTTGGGTGATTTCGGCCCACGTGGGCTGTCTGTTCAGTACAACAGGACGTCCGCGAGTGTCCGTCAGCACACACAAGACATTCGTGTGTGTCCATCAGCTCACAGAAGACGTCCGGGGCTGTCCGTGTGTGTCCGTCAGCACACACAGGACGTCTGTGACTGTCCATCAGTACACATATCAGCATGTTGGTCCTTGGACTCAGCACGTTGACCCTTCCCGTGGACTGTTCGGGTGATTTTGGCCCACGTGGGCTGTCTGGTCAGTACACACAGGACTTCTGTAGGTGTCCGCCAGCACACACAGGACGTCCGAGGCTGTCCGTGTGTGTTTGTCTGTGTGCGTCAGCACACTTAGGACGTCCGTGGCTAACCATCAGTACACATATCAGGACGTTGGTCCTTGGACTCAGCACGCTGGCCCTTCTTGTGGACTGTTTGGGTGATTTTGGCCCACGTGGGCTGTTTGTTCAGTACACAGGACGTCCGTGGGTGTCCGCCAGCACACACATGACGTCTGTGGCTTTCCGTGGATGTCCGTCAGCACACACAGGACGTCTGTGGCTGTGTGTGTGTGTCCGTGTGTGTCCGCCAGCATACACAGGATGTTCGTGGCTATCCGAGGCTGTCTATGAGCGCACACCGGACGTCCGTGTGTGTCCGTCAGCACACACAGGACGTCCGTGTGTGTCTGTCAGCACACACAGGACGTCCGTGGCTGTCCATCAGTACACATATCAGCACACTGGTCCTTGGACTCAACATGCTGGCCCTTCCCGTGGACGGTTCGGGTGATTTTGGCCCACGTGGGCTGTCTGTTCAGTACACATAGGATGTCCGTGGGTGTCCATCAGCACACACAGGACGTCCGTGGGTGTTCATTTGTACACACATGACATCCGTGGCTGTCCGTGTGTGTCTTTGTGTGTCCGTGTGTGTCCGTGTGTGTCCGTGTGTGTCAGTCAGCACACACATGACGTATGTGGCTGTCCATCAGTACACATATCAGCACGTTGGTCGTTGGACTCAGCATGCTAACCCTTCCCGTGGACTGTTCGGGTGATTTTGGCCCACGTGGGCTATCTATTCAGTAAACACAGGACGTCCGTGGGTGTCCGTTAGGAGTCAGCACACACAAGAAGTGTGTGGGTGTCCATCAGCACACACAGGACGTCCGTGTGTGTCCGTCAGTACACACAGGACATTCGGGGCTGTCCGTGTGTGTCCGTCAGCACACATAGGACGTCCATGGCTGTCCATCAGTACACATATAAGCACGTTGGTCCTTGGATTCAGTACCCTGACCCTTCCCGTGGACTGTTTGGGTGATTTTGGCCCACGTGGGATGTCTGGTCAGTACACACAGGATGTCCGTGGATGTCCGCCAGCACACACTGGACGTCTGTGGCTGTCCGTGTGTGTCCGTCTGTGACCGTCAGCACACACAGGACGTCCGTGTCTGTCCATCAGTTCACATTTCAGCACGTTGGTTCTTGGACTCCGCACGCTGGCCCTCCCCGTGGACTGTTTGGGTGATTTTGGCCCACGTGGGCTGTCTGTTCAGTACACACAAGATATATGTGGGTGTCCGCCAGGACACACAGGACGTCTGTGGCTGTCCGTCTGTGTTTGTGTGTGTCTGTGGGTGTCCGCCAGCACACACAGGACGTTCGTGGCTGTCAATGGCTGTCCGTCAGCACACACAGGACGTCTATGCGTGTCCGTCAGTACACACAGGACGTGTGTGTGTGTCTGTGTGTGTCCGTCAGCACACACAGGAAGTCCGTGGCTGTCCTTCAGTACACATATCAGCACGCTAGTCCTTTGACTCAGCACGCCGGCCCTTCCTTGGACGGTTTGGGTGATTTTGGCCCACGTGGGCTGTCTGTTCAGTACACACATGACGTCCGTGGGGGTCCGTCAGCACACACAGGACGTCTGTGGCTGTCCGTGTGTGTCTGTGTGTGTCCGTCAGCACACACAGGACGTCCGTGGCTGTCCATCAGTAAACATATCAGCACGTTGGTCCTTGGACTCAGCACGCTGACCCTTCCCGTGGACTGTTCGGGTGATTTTGGCCCTCGTGGGCTGTCTGTTGAGTACTCACAGGACGTCTGTGGGTGTCCGCCAGCACACACAGGATGTCTGTGGCTGCCTTTGTGTGTCCGTGTGTGTCCGTCAGCACTCACAGGACGTCTGTGGCTGTTCATCAGTACACATATTGATGCGGGCATCAAATCAGTAGCTGAAACAGAGGCTAACCAGTTGCACCAATCAGCTAACCAAAGGACCAACCAGGATATGCGTTCAGTAAAAACGGTGTGTCTTACCAACCAGGAGGAATTTGGCCATGAAACCAATTTTCATGCATTCTACACTCAACAAGGAGTCAGGAACAATTGGAATCATCTTCAAAGCTACTCGGACCAGGAAGATATGAATTTTACAAACCGGAGGTTCTCCAACCCGTCCATCTGCGAGTATCCGAGTTTAGAAGTTGTTTCTAGCCCAAAGAAGAAGCGTTCCGACCCAAACCAAAACGTGTACTTCAAGATATATCTCGTATCAAGCCAACAAGCCCAAGAAGAGGAGAAAAGACCACGTAAATCTCAAGATACAATCATTTTACCAGAACCGGTCAAACCGAGCAACTTATGGAAAGATTGGACAATCAACTGGTCCAATTGTTTCCAAATCGAGCTCAACCAACCAGGACGTATTCTACATGATCCAAGGCTTCCAGAATACACATCCAACCGTCCAGAAGAGCCTCCCCTTATATTTCCCTACACCAGCAAGCATAGGATCAGCAGGATCTTCATTTACATCAACTTACCATATCGGTAAGTTTTCCCAAAAAGAAGCTCTGAAGACCAACGGCTCTATTGCTTAGACTACTGCCTTCTGAACACATTCAGAATGAATCTAGACGTTCCAAGACATCAGAGTTTTCCCACAAAACTCTCAAGACTCAAGAGAATTATCACCTTCCTTATTTTTGGCCAAGCAAGCCATTTAAGGCCTAATGGCTACTTCCTTTTATTCTTGATTTTCTTTCTGATTTCTAGCATAGTTTTATTGTTTCTGAGCACTATATAAGCTCATGGTCGTGCATTGTAAAAACCACCTTTCAATCCTTAAGAAATAATATTCAGTTTATCTTTTATCAAAGAATTTCTTTGCATAAAAATCTGTTCTTTAGTTTCTAAGTGTGAGATACATTAGAAAGCTATTGAGTTCGTGGTTCATAGGTTCTTTGTGTGATACAGGAGCCTTGAGACACAGATTGAGAGAGTCAATCAGCACCCACGGATTGAGAGAGTCAATCATCTTCTACCCAACATCATCTATCCATCTTCCATCTTCAAACAACTATTCATCAATCATTTCATCCCTATATCTTTTCAGTTTCTGTTCTTATTTTAATTATTCATAAACTCATTGTTCTTCATTGTTTCCAGGTTAGATTGGATTAAAAGGAACAGCAAGTCGTCCATCTTCACCATCTTTCTATCCGGTCTTCATCCTTACCGATAAGATCAACCCATCGCCCATCCATCTCATCGACCCAGCTTCCCAGCCTGTAACATTTGGTATCAGAGCTTAAAGCTCCTGTATCAGGTGATATCAATCCATATCTATCTTTGTTCTTTTCATTCCTTGCTAGTTTTCAATTATAAAAAAAAAAAACCATAAAAATTGTTATTTGCTTCAAGTTTGAATTTCTGCATTTTGTGTTCTTGAGAAAAGAAAATTAAAAAGAGAAAGAGTTTTGTTAGTTTGATCCACGAAATTCCTTTGACATATTGGTCTAGTTGTTTGCATTCATTTCCCCCAGCTCCCCTTTCCATATTTAATTTTTCATACCATAAAATCTCTCATTTTGAATTTTTCTCATTTATGTTGCATCACTAAAATTAAAAAAAAAAGTGTTCTGTGTTTCTATTAATCTGAAAACCAAAATAAAAACTTGTTTCTTTGTTTATTTTATATATATTTCGTGCTGCTTCTGATATATATTAAAAAAAAAAAAAAGAAGAAAGAATTTTCCATTCTTGTTTTCAAACTTTTCAAAAAAAAAAAATTAATAAGTTTCCATTTTGCTCATTATTCTTTCCTTTGTTTGTCTAGCCACGAATTGATTCTTCTTTTATCTGTTTGTGCAAGGTAAACATTAAGAAAAGACAGAAGAGACGCCATGGAGTATTACTCAGAAGAAGAAGACTCTTTTGATTCAAGCCAATGTTCCGATATCGACGAAACCGACCAAGCATGGTCCAGTAAGGAGGATGGCTGTGAAAGATCGTGTTCTGCTGATGAATACTCTAGTTCAGAGTATGGAGACGACCCTGGTGAAGAAATTCCTGAACCTAAACCACCAGACCACTCTCAAGGCAACACAAGATTTTACAAGAAAGGAGGTTGCCGAGAAAAGAATTCTTGGAGCATCAATACTGATTCTGAAATCAGTATGGGAGAGGAAGATGAATGTGATCCATATCCTACCCAGGCTTGCAACCCTCTCAAGAAAGCATTGAAGCCAGCCAGCTATGGAGTTACTTCCTACATAGTACCCGTCCAACCTAAACCCCTCAGCGCAAGGAAAGCTCAATCAACATCAGCTGCCACAAAGAGACAAGACAGAACAGGACGTGGGAGCACACCTGATTATCTAGTATTTTCAGGCTCTAGCAAGGATCCTGAAGTCTATTTAAGATGGGAGGATGATATGAAGCAGTGGCTGCGAGCAAAGAACATCCCAAAGGAAGATAAGCTATCATATGCCCTTGATATGCTTATTGGAAAAGCTTACACTTGGTGGGAACAAGAAGATGCCCAGACCTACTACTCTAATCCAGTACTCAATTGGGGAGATCTTAAGGCACGCATGTATAAGGAGTTTGTAAGGAAGTTCAGGGCCAGCAACAAAATTCTCACAAGGCCTATGTACCAAGAAAATCGGTGGAGTTCAATGTCAACACCAAAGGCAAGACCAGCTGCTGATAAGAGGCACGCCCACTGTCCTGATCCAAGGAAGTCATTGTCCACTTCAAAGAAGGCAGAGGAGGTTGAGAAACTTTCTCCAGCCAAGAAGTATCAAGGCTGGACAAGCACCACATCAAAGCACCATCACCAAGCAACATCAAGGAAAGAGGTGTCTAACTTAAAACCAGAGTCTGCTTCTATGCCTATGAGTGCTCACGGCCTTAAGCCCAAGAAGGTGACATCAAGTGTCCCTACACTCCGCAAAGGAGCTATGAGGTCGTCCCAAACAGAGAAGTTTCAAGAGAGACCAATCCCTACACTTTTGATGGGATCGCAAAGGATACAAGAAGTATGTCAAAGGTCCAAAGAAACTCTCAACCAACAAGAGAACATAAGAAGCCAAGGTAAGTCCTCTAACTCTAAAAATTTAAAAGATCAGACCTGTTATAGATGTCATAGACGTGGACACTTTGCTGCTGTTTGTCCATCTAAGAAATTGAAAGAAACATCACTAGGAGAGAAAACTGAAATATCAAAAATAAGTGATAGTTTAATTCAATCTGATTTGTTGGTTTCCCATGCTTGTATAATGCACTTGTCTATGCCAAAAGGTGTTAATACAGGTCCTAAGGAGCATGAGTCCATTAAAGAAGAATCACCAGGAGAAATTCTTGAGATGGACCAGAATAAAGCTCAAGACATAAGGCAACACATGTTCCCTAAGGAGATCAATTCTGAGGCATCCATACTGCCCAATCCGACCAGCACTACACCAGGTTTAGAAACTCAGAAGAAGTTCACGGCCCAAAGACAAAGGACACCAGTTTTGGTATTAGGTACATCACTTGATTTAAATAAAAGAACTGATAGTCTTGTTCCATTAAAACTTTCAAATTCTGGATTTATGCACTTGTCTTTGCCAAAGAGTTTTGATCCAGGGATAAGACAAGGTGATGGACGACCAAGCCATGGTAAAAGGTTGAAAGAGAACCAGGGAAAGCACCTGACTTGTCCACAAAACGTTGAAGGAGATGCAAGAAGCATCAAAAGCAAACAAGCTGCCAAAGAGCAAAGCATCCTTCAACTAGCTAAAACCATTTGGGTAAATCTGAACTTTACTTGTCTTATTTATAAATTTTCAAACCCAGATATAATCCACTTGTTTCCTGCCAAAAGTGTTGAATTTATTTCAGGAACAGAGGCTAAGCATCACATTGATGATCAAGGCAAGGAGATCACAAAGTGTTTACATGCCAAAAGAAAACAAGAAGTTGTCATCAGCAACCTCTTGATCCTAGACGTTCCAGAAGATAAGATACCACCTAGCAGAGTGCCAGACCAAAACAGAGGAGTAGCCTCGTCATTCCTACTCAAAGAAGAGCCATCAGATGTGCCATCAAATATCAAACCGATCAAATACCAAGGTAAGGTCCTAGAATCTCAACAGAGGATGAAACCTGACTTGCTCTATTTTGGTGCAGATTATCCAGTTTCGAGGTCGAAACTTTTTCAAGAGAGAGGGTATGATGCGGGCATCAAATCAGTAGCTGAAACAGAGGCTAACCAGTTGCACCAATCAGCTAACCAAAGGACCAACCAGGATATGCGTTCAGTAAAAACGGTGTGTCTTACCAACCAGGAGGAATTTGGCCATGAAACCAATTTTCATGCATTCTACACTCAACAAGGAGTCAGGAACAATTGGAATCATCTTCAAAGCTACTCGGACCAGGAAGATATGAATTTTACAAACCGGAGGTTCTCCAACCCGTCCATCTGCGAGTATCCGAGTTTAGAAGTTGTTTCTAGCCCAAAGAAGAAGCGTTCCGACCCAAACCAAAACGTGTACTTCAAGATATATCTCGTATCAAGCCAACAAGCCCAAGAAGAGGAGAAAAGACCACGTAAATCTCAAGATACAATCATTTTACCAGAACCGGTCAAACCGAGCAACTTATGGAAAGATTGGACAATCAACTGGTCCAATTGTTTCCAAATCGAGCTCAACCAACCAGGACGTATTCTACATGATCCAAGGCTTCCAGAATACACATCCAACCGTCCAGAAGAGCCTCCCCTTATATTTCCCTACACCAGCAAGCATAGGATCAGCAGGATCTTCATTTACATCAACTTACCATATCGGTATGTTTTCCCAAAAAGAAGCTCTGAAGACCAACGGCTCTATTGCTTAGACTACTGCCTTCTGAACACATTCAGAATGAATCTAGACGTTCCAAGACATCAGAGTTTTCCCACAAAACTCTCAAGACTCAAGAGAATTATCACCTTCCTTATTTTTGGCCAAGCAAGCCATTTAAGGCCTAACGGCTACTTCCTTTTATTCTTGATTTTCTTTCTGATTTCTAGCATAGTTTTATTGTTTCTGAGCACTATATAAGCTCATGGTCGTGCATTGTAAAAACCACCTTTCAATCCTTAAGAAATAATATTCAGTTTATCTTTTATCAAAGAATTTCTTTGCATAAAAATCTGTTCTTTAGTTTCTAAGTGTGAGATACATTAGAAAGCTATTGAGTTCGTGGTTCATAGGTTCTTTGTGTGATACAGGAGCCTTGAGACACAGATTGAGAGAGTCAATCAGCACCCACGGATTGAGAGAGTCAATCATCTTCTACCCAACATCATCTATCCATCTTCCATCTTCAAACAACTATTCATCAATCATTCCATCCCTATATCTTTTCAGTTTCTGTTCTTATTTTAATTATTCATAAACTCATTGTTCTTCATTGTTTCCAGGTTAGATTGGATTAAAAGGAACAGCAAGTCGTCCATCTTCACCATCTTTCTATCCGGTCTTCATCCTTACCGATAAGATCAACCCATCGCCCATCCATCTCATCGACCCAGCTTCCCAGCCTGTAACACATATCAGCACGTTGGTCCTTGAACTCAACACGTTGGTCCCTGGACTCAGCACGCTGGCCCTTCCCATGGACTGTTTGGGTCATTTTGGCCCACGTGGGCTGTCTGTTCAGTACACACAGGACGTCCGTGGGTGTCCGCCAGCACACACAGGACGTTTGTGGCTGTCATTGGCTGTCCGTCAGCACACACAGGACATCTGTGGCTGTCCGTGCGTGCCCGTGTGTGTCTGTGGGTGTCTGCCAGCATACATAGAACGTTCGTGGCTGTCCGTGGCTGTCTGTCAGCACACATAGGACGTCCATGTGTGTCCGTCAGCACACACAGGACGTCCGTGTGTGTGCGTGTGTGTCCGTCAGCACACACAGGATGTCAGTGGCTGTCCATCAGTACACATATCAGCACGCTGGCCCTTCCCGTGGACTGTTCGGGTGATTTTGGCCCAAGTGGGCTGTCTGTTCAGTACACAAAGGACGTCCGTGGGTGTCCGTCAGCACACACAGGACGTCCGTGGGTGTCCGTCAGCACACACAGGACGTCCGTGTGTGTCCGTCAGCACACACAGGATGTCCGTGGCTGTCCATCAGTACACATATCAGCACTTTGGTCCTTGGACTCAGCACGCTAGCCCTTCCCGTGGACTGTTTGGGTGATTTTGGCCCACGTGGGCTGTCTGTTCAGTACACAAAGGACGTCCGTGGGTGTCCGCCAGCACACACAGGACGTCCGTGGCTGTCTGTCGCTGTCCGTCAGCACACACAGGACGTCCGTGACTGTCTGTGTGTGTCTGTGTGTGTCCGTCAGCACACACAGGATGTCCGTGGGTGTCCGTCAGCACACACAGGACGTCCGTGTGTGTCCGTCAGCACACACAGGACGTCAGTGGCTGTCCATGTGTGTCCGTTTGTGTCTGTCAGCACAAACATGACGTCTGTGGCTGTCCATCAGTACACATATCAGCATTTTTGTCCTTGGACTCAGCACCCTGGCCCTTCCCGTGGACTGTTTTGGTGATTTTGGCCCGCGTGGGCTGTCTGTTCAGTACACAAAGGAAGTCTGTGGGTGTACCCAAGCACACACAGGACGTCCGTGGGTGTCTGTGGCTGTCCGTCAGCACACACAGGATGTCCGTGACTGTCCGTGTGTGTCCGTGTGTGTCCGTCAGCACACACAGGATGTCCGTGGGTGTCCGTCAGCACACACAGGACGTCCGTGTGTGTCCATCAGCACACACAGGACGTCCGTGGCTGTCCATGTGTGTCCGTGTGTGTCCGTCAGCACACACAGGACGTCTGTGGCTGTCCATCAGTACACAAATCAGCATTTTTGTCCTTGGACTCAGCACCCTGGCCCTTCCTGTGGACTGTTTTGGTGATTTTGCCCCACGTGGGCTGTCTGTTCAGTACACAAAGGACGTATGTGGGTGTCCGCAAGCACACACAGGACGTCCGTGGGTGTCTGTGGCTATCCGTCAGCACATAGAGGACGTCCGTGGCTGTCATCAGTACACATATCAATACGCTGGTCCTTGGACTCAGCACGCTGGCCCTTCCCGTGGACTGTTCGGGTGATTTTGGCCCACGTGGGCTGTCTGTTCAGTACACAAAGGACCTCCGTCGGTGTCCGTCAGCACACACAGGACGTCCGTGGGTGTCCGTCAGCACACACAGGACGTCCGTGTGTGTCTGTGTGTGTCCGTCAGCACACACAGGACGTCCGTGGCTGTCCATCAGTACACATATCAGCACATTGGTCCTTGGACTCAGCACGCTGGCCCTTCCCGTGGACTGTTTGGGTGATTTTGGCCCACGTGGGCTGTCTGTTCAGTACACAAAGGACGTCCGTGGGTGTCCGCCAGCACACACAGGACGTCCGTGGCTGTCTGTCGCTGTCCGTCAGCACACACAGGACGTCCGTGACTGTCCGTGTGTGTCTGTGTGTGTCCGTCAGCACACACAGGATGTCCGTGGGTGTCCTTCAGCACACACAGGACGTCCGTGTGTGTCCGTCAGCACACACAGGACGTCAGTGGCTGTCCATGTGTGTCCGTTTGTGTCTGTCAGCACAAACATGACGTCTGTGGCTGTCAATCAGTACACATATCAGCATTTTTGTCCTTGGACTCAGCACCCTGGCCCTTCCCGTGGACTGTTTTGGTGATTTTGGCCCGCGTGGGCTGTCTGTTCAGTACACAAAGGACGTCTGTGGGTGTACCCAAGCACACACAGGAAGTCCGTGGGTGTCTGTGGCTATCCGTCAGCACATAGAGGACGTCCATGGCTGTCCATCAGTACACATATCAATACGCTGGTCCTTGGACTCAGCTCGCTGGCCCTACCCGTGGACTGTTAGGGTGATTTTAGCCCACGTGGGATGTCTGGTCAGTACACACAGGATGTCCGTGGGTGTCCGCCAGCACCCATAGGACGTCTGTAGCTGTCCGTGTGTGTCCGTCTGTGACCGTCAGCAGACACAGGGCGTCCGTGTTTGTCCATCAGTTCACATTTCAGCACGTTGGTTCTTGGACTCCGCACGCTGGCCCTCCCCGTGGACTGTTTGGGTGATTTTGGCCCACGTGGGCTGTCTGTTCAGTACACACAAGATGTCTGTGGGTGTCCGCCAGGACACACAGAACGTCCGTGGCTGTCCATTTGTGTCTGTGTGTGTCTGTGGGTGTCCACCAGCACAAACAGGACGTTCGTGGCTGTCAATGGCTGTCCGTCAGCACACACAGGACGTCTATGTGTGTCCATCAGCACACACAGGACGTGTGTGTGTGTCTGTGTGTGTCCGTCAGCACACACAGGAAGTCCGTGGCTGTCCTTCAGTACACATATAAGCACGCTGTCCTTGGACTCAGCACGCTGCCCTTTCCGTGGACTGTTTGGGTGATTTTGGCCCATGTGGGCTGTCTGTTCAGTACACACATGACGTCCGTGGGGATCCGTCAGCACACACAGGATGTCCGTGGCTGTCCGTGTGTGTCTGTGTGTGTCCGTCAGCACACACAAGACGTCCGTGGCTGTCCATCAGTACACATATCAGCACGTTGGTTCTTGGACTCAGCACCCTGGCCCTTCTCGGGGACTGTTCGGGTGATTTCGGCCCACGTGGGCTGTCTGTTCAGTACACACAGGACGTCCGTGTGTGTCCGTCAGCACACACAGGACATTCTTGTGTGTCCATCAGCTCACAGAGGACGTCCGGGGCTGTCCGTGTGTGTCCGTCAGCACACACAGGACGTCCGTGAGTGTCCATCAGTACACATATCAGCATGTTGGTCCTTGAACTCAGCACGTTGACCCTTCCCGTGGACTGTTCGGGTGATTTTGGCCCACGTGGGCGGTCTGGTCAGTACACACAGGACTTCTGTGGATGTCCGCCAGCACACACAGGACGTCCGAGGCTGTCCGTGTGTGTCCGTCTGTGACCGTCAGCACACACAGGACGTCCGTGTCTGTCCATCAGTTCACATTTCAGCATGTTGGTTCTTGGACTCCGCACGCTGCCCCCCCCCCCCCCCCCGTGGACTGTTTGTGTGATTTTGGCCCACGTGGGCTGTCTGTTCAGTACACACAAGATGTATGTGGGTGTCCGCCAGGACACACAGGACGTCCGTGGCTGTCCGTCTGTGTTTGTGTGTGTCTGTGGGTGTCCGCCAGCACACACAGGACGTCTATGTGTGTCCGTCAGTACACACAGGACGTGTGTGTGTGTCTGTGTGTCTCCGTCAGCACACACAGGAAGTCTGTGGCTGTCCTTCAGTACACATATCAGCACGCTGGTCCTTGGACGCAGCACGCTGGCCCTTCCTTGGACAGTTTGGGTGATTTTGGCCCACGTGGGCTGTCTGTTCAGTACACACATGACGTCCGTGGGGGTCCGTCAGCACACACAAGACATCCGTGGCTGTCCGTGTGTTTCTGTGTGTGTCCGTCAGCACACACAGGACGTCCGTGGCTGTCCATCAGTACACATATCAGCACGTTGGTCCTTGGACTCAGCACGCTGACCCTTCTCGTTGACTGTTCGGGTGATTTTGGCCCTCGTGGGCTGTCTGTTGAGTACTCACAGGACGTCTGTGGGTGTCTGCCAGCACCCACAGGATGTTTGTGGCTGCCTTTGTGTGTCCGTGTGTGTCCGTGTGTGTTCGTCAGCACTCACAGGACGTATGTGGCTGTTCATCAGTACACATATCAGCACGTTGGTCCTTGAACTCAGCACGTTGGTCCTTGGACTCAGCACGCTGGCCCTTCCCGTGGACTGTTTGGGTCATTTTGGCCCACGTGTGCTGTCTGTTCAGTACACACAGGACGTCCGTGGGTGTCCACCAGCACACATAGGACGTTTGTGGCTGTCAGTGGCTGTCCGTCAGCACACACAGGACATCTGTGGCTGTCCGTGTGTGCCCGTTTGTGTCTGTGGGTGTCTGCCAGGATACATAGAACGTTCGTGGCTGTCCGTGGCTGTCTGTCAGCACACACAGGACGTCCATGTGTGTCCGTCAGCACACACAGGATGTCCGTGTGTGTGCGTGTGTGTCCGTCAACACACACAGGATGTCAGTGGCTGTCCATCAGTACACATATCAGCACGCTGGCCCTTCCCGTGGACTGTTCGGGTGATTTTGGCCCAAGTGGGCTGTCTGTTCAGTACACAAAGGACGTCCGTGGGTGTCCGTCAGCACACACAGGACGTCCGTGGGTGTCCGTCAGCACACACAGGACGTCCGTGGGTGTCCGTCAGCACACACAGGACGTCCGTGTGTGTTTGTGTGTTTCCGTCATACACACAGGACGTCCGTGGCTGTCCATCAGTACACATATCAGCACATTGGTCCTTGGACTCAGCACGCTGGCCCTTCCCGTGGACTGTTTGGGTGATTTTGGCCCACGTGGGCTGTCTGTTCAGTACACAAAGGACGTCCGTGGGTGTCCGCCAGCACACACAGGACGTCCGTGGCTGTCTGTCGCTGTCCGTCAGCACACACAGGACGTCCGTGACTGTCCGTGTGTGTCTGTGTGTGTCCGTCAGCACACACAGGATGTCCGTGGGTGTCCGTCAGCACACACAGGACGTCCGTGTGTGTCCGTCAGCACACACAGGACGTCAGTGGCTGTCCATGTGTGTCCGTTTGTGTCTGTCAGCACAAACATGACGTCTGTGGCTGTCCATCAGTACACATATCAGCATTTTTGTCCTTGGACTCAGCACCCTGGCCCTTCCCGTGGACTGTTTTGGTGATTTTGGCCCGCGTGGGCTGTCTGTTCAGTACACAAAGGACGTCTGTGGGTGTACCCAAGCACACACAGGACGTCCGTGGGTGTCTGTGGCTACCCGTCAGCACATAGAGGACGTCCATGGCTGTCCATCAGTACACATATCAATACGCTGGTCCTTGGACTCAGCTCGCTGGCCCTACCCGTGGACTGTTAGGGTGATTTTAGCCCACGTGGGATGTCTGGTCAGTACACACAGGATGTCCGTGGGTGTCCGCCAGCACCCATAGGACGTCTGTGGCTGTCCGTGTTTGTCCGTCTGTGACCGTCAGCAGACACAGGGCGTCCGTGTTTGTCCATCAGTTCACATTTCAGCACGTTGGTTCTTGGACTCCGCACGCTGGCCCTCCCCGTGGACTGTTTGGGTGATTTTGGCCCACGTGGGCTGTCTGTTCAGTACACACAAGATGTCTGTGGGTGTCCGCCAGGACACACAGAACGTCCGTGGCTGTCCATTTGTGTCTGTGTGTGTCTGTGGGTGTCCACCAGCACAAACAGGACGTTCGTGGCTGTCAATGGCTGTCCGTCAGCACACACAGGACGTCTATGTGTGTCCGTCAGCACACACAGGACGTGTGTGTGTGTCTGTGTGTGTCCGTCAGCACACACAGGAAGTCCGTGGCTGTCCTTCAGTACACATATAAGCACGCTGGTCCTTGGACTCAGCACGCTGGCCCTTCCCGTGGACTGTTTGGGTGATTTTGGCCCATGTGGGCTGTCTGTTCAGTACACACATGACGTCCGTGGGGGTCCGTCAGCACACACAGGATGTCCGTGGCTGTCCGTGTGTGTCTGTGTGTGTCCGTCAGCACACACAAGACGTCCGTGGCTGTCCATCAGTACACATATCAGTACGTTGGTTCTTGGACTCAGCACCCTGGCCCTTCTCGGGGACTGTTCGGGTGATTTCGGCCCACGTGGGCTGTCTGTTCAGTACACACAGGACGTCCGTGTGTGTCCGTCAGCACACACAGGACATTCTTGTGTGTCCATCAGCTCACAGAGGACGTCCGGGGCTGTCCGTGTGTGTCCGTCAGCACACACAAGACGTCCGTGAGTGTCCATCAGTACACATATCAGCATGTTGGTCCTTGAACTCAGCACGTTGACCCTTCCCGTGGACTGTTCGGGTGATTTTGGCCCACGTGGGCGGTCTGGTCAGTACACACAGGACTTCTGTGGGTGTCCGCCAGCACACACAGGACGTCCGAGGCTGTCCGTGTGTGTCCGTCTGTGACCGTCAGCACACACAGGACGTCCGTGTCTGTCCATCAGTTCACATTTCAGCATGTTGGTTCTTGGACTCCGCACGCTGGCCCCCCCCCGTGGACTGTTTGTGTGATTTTGGCCCACGTGGGCTGTCTGTTCAGTACACACAAGATGTCTGTGGGTGTCCGCCAGGACACACAGGACGTCCGTGGCTGTCCGTCTGTGTTTGTGTGTGTCTGTGGGTGTCCTCCAGCACACACAGGACGTCTATGTGTGTCCGTCAGTACACACAGGACGTGTGTGTGTGTCTGTGTGTGTCCGTCAGCACACACAGGAAGTCTGTGGCTGTCCTTCAGTACACATATCAGCACGCTGGTCCTTGGACGCAGCACGCTGGCCCTTCCTTGGACAGTTTGGGTGATTTTGGCCCACGTGGGCTGTCTGTTCAGTACACACATGACGTCCGTGGGGGTCCGTCAGCACACACAAGACATCCGTGGCTGTCCGTGTGTTTCTGTGTGTGTCCGTCAGCACACACAGGACGTCCGTGGCTGTCCATCAGTACACATATCAGCACGTTGGTCCTTGGACTCAGCACGCTGACCCTTCCCGTTGACTGTTCGGGTGATTTTGGCCCTCGTGGGCAGTCTGTTGAGTACTCACAGGACGTCTGTGGGTGTCTGCCAGCACCCACAGGATGTTTGTGGCTGCCTTTGTGTGTCCGTGTGTGTCCGTGTGTGTTCGTCAGCACTCACAGGACGTCTGTGGCTGTTCATCAGTACACATATCAGCACGTTGGTCCTTGAACTCAGCACGTTGGTCCTTGGACTCAGCACGCTGGCCCTTCCCGTGGACTGTTTGGGTCATTTTGGCCCACGTGTGCTGTCTGTTCAGTACACCAAGGACGTCCGTGGGTGTCCGCCAGCACACATAGGACGTTTGTGGCTGTCAGTGGCTGTCCGTCAGCACACACAGGACATCTGTGGCTGTCCGTGTGTGCCCGTTTGTGTCTGTGGGTGTCTGCCAGGATACATAGAACGTTCGTGGCTGTCCGTGGCTGTCTGTCAGCACACACAGGACGTCCATGTGTGTCCGTCAGCACACACAGGATGTCCGTGTGTGTGCGTGTGTGTCCGTCAACACACACAGGATGTCAGTGGCTGTCCATCAGTACACATATCAGCACGCTGGCCCTTCCCGTGGACTGTTCGGGTGATTTTGGCCCAAGTGGGTTGTCTGTTCAGTACACAAAGGACGTCCATGGGTGTCCGTCAGCACACACAGGACGTCTGTGGGTGTCCGTTAGCACACATAGGACGTCCGTGGGTGTCCGTCAGCACACACAGGACGTCCGTGTGTGTCTGTGTGTTTCCGTCAGCACACACAGGACGTCCGTGGCTGTCCATTAGTACACATATCAGCACGTTAGTCCTTGGACTCAGCACGCTGGCCCTTCCCGTGGACTGTTTGGGTGATTTTGGCCCACGTGGGCTGTCTGTTCAGTACACAAAGGACGTCTGTGGGTGTCCGCCAGCACACACAGGACATCCGTGGCTGTCCGTGGCTGTCCGGCAGCACACACAGGACGTCTGTGACTGTCCGTGTGTGTCCGTCAGAACACACAGGATGTCCGTGGGTGTCCGTCAGCACACACAGGACGTCCGTGTGTGTCCGTCAGCACACACAGGACGTCCGTGGCTGTCCGTCAGCACACACAGGATGTCCGTGGCTGTCCATGTGTGTCCGTGTGTGTCCGTCAGCACACACAGGACGTATGTGGCTGTCCATCAGTACACATTTCAGCATTTTTGTCCTTGGACTCAGCACGCTGGCCCTTCCCGTGGACTGTTTTGGTGATTTTGGCCCACGTGGGCTGTCTGTTCAGTACACAAAGGACGTCTGTGGGTGTCCGCCAGCACACACAGGACGTCCGTGGCTGTCTGTCGCTGTCCGTCAGCACACACAGGACGTCCGTGACTATCCGTGTGTGTCTGTGTGTGTCCGTCAGCACACACAGGATGTCCGTGGGTGTCCGTCAGCACACACAGGACGTCCCTGTGTGTCCGTCAGCACACACAGGACGTCAGTGGCTGTCCATGTGTGTCCGTTTGTGTCCGTCAGCACACACATGACGTCTGTGGCTGTCCATCAGTACACATTTCAGCATTTTTGTCCTTGGACTCAGCACCCTGGCCCTTCCCGTGGACTGTTTTGGTGATTTTGGCCCGCGTGGGCTGTCTGTTCAGTACACAAAGGACGTCTGTGGGTGTCCCCAAGCACACACAGGACGTCCGTGGGTGTCTGTGGCTATCCGTCAGCACATAGAGGACGTCCGTGGCTGTCCATCAGTACACATATCAATAAGCTGGTCCTTGGACTCAGCACGCTGGCCCTTCCCGTGGACTGTTAGGGTGATTTTGGCCCACGTGGGATGTCTGGTCAGTAGACACAGGATGTCCGTGGGTGTCCGCCAGCACACACAGGACGTCTGTGGCTCTCCGTGTGTGTCCGTCTGTGACCGTCAGCACACACAGGGCGTCCGTGTCTGTCCATCAGTTCACATTTCAGCACGTTGGTTCTTGGACTCCGCACGCTGGCCCTCCCCGTGGACTGATTGGGTTATTTTGGCCCACGTGGGCTGTCTGTTCAGTACACACAAGATGTCTGTGGGTGTCCGCTAGGACACACAGGACGTCCGTGGCTATCCGTCTGTGTCCGTGTGTGTCTGTGGGTGTCCGCCAGCACACACAGGACGTTCGTGGCTGTCAATGGCTGTCCGTCAGCACACACAGGACGTCTATGTGTGTCCGTCAGCACACATAGGACGTGTGTGTGTGTCTGTGTGTGTCCGTCAGCACACACAGGACGTGTGTGTACGTCTGTGTGTGTCCGTGGCTGTCCTTCAGTACACATATCAGCACGGTGGTCCTAGGACTCAGCACGCTGGCCCTTCCCGTGGACTGTTTGGGTGATTTTGGCCCACGTGGGCTGTCTGTTCAGTACACACATGACGTCCGTGGGTGTCCGTCAGCACACACAGGACATCCGTGGCTGTCCGTGTGTGTCTGTGTGTGTCCGTAAGCACACACAGGACGTTCGTGGCTGTCCATCAGTACACATATCAGCACGTTGGTCCTTGGACTCAGCACGCTGACCCTTCCCGTGGAATGTTCGGGTGATTTTGGCCCTCGTGGGCTGTCTGTTGAGTACTCACAGGACGTCTGTGGGTGTCCGCCAGCACACACAGGATGTCCGTGGCTGCCTGTGTGTGTCCATGTGTGTCCGTCTGTCTCCGTCAGCACTCACAGGAAGTCCGTGGCTGTTCATAAGTACACATATCAGCACGTTGGTCCTTGAACTCAGCACGTTGGTCCTTGGACTCAGCACGCTGGCCCTTCCCGTGGACTGTTTGGGTCATTTTGGCCCACGTGGGCTGTCTGTTCAGTACACACAGGACGTCTGTGGGTGTCAGCCAGCACACACAGGACGTTTGTGGCTGTCAGTGGCTGTCCGTCAGCATACACAGGACGTCTGTGGCTGTCCGTGTGTGCCCGTGTGTGTCTGTGGGTGTCTGCCAGCATACACAGGACGTTCGTGGCTGTCCGTGGCTGTTTGTCAGCACACATAGGACGTCCATGTGTGTCGGTCAGCACACACAGGACGTCCGTGTGTGTGCGTGTGTGTCCATCAGCACACACAGGATGTCTGTGGCTGTCCATCAGTACATATATCAGCACGCTGGCCCTTCCCGTGGACTGTTCGGGTGATTTTGGCCCACGTGGGCTCTCTGTTCAGTAAACAAAGGACGTCCGTGGGTGTCCGTCAGCACACAGGACGTCCGTGGGTGTCCGTCAGCACACACAGGACGTCCGTGTGTGTCTGTGTGTGTCCGTCAGCACACACAGGACGTCTGTGGCTGTCCATCAATACACATATCAGCACGTTGGTCCTTGGACTCAGCACGCTGGCCCTTCCCGTGGACTGTTTGGGTGATTTTGGCCCACGTGGGCTGTCTGTTCAGTACACAAAGGACGTCAGTGGGTGTCCGCCAGCACACACAGGACATCTGTGGCTGTCCGTGGCTGTCCGTCAGCACACACAGGACGTCCGTGACTGTCTGTGTGTGTCCGTTTGTGTCCGTCAGCACACACAGGATGTCCGTGGGTGTCCGTCAGCACACACAGGACGTCTGTGTGTGTCCGTCAGCACACACAGGACGTCTGTGGCTGTCCATGTGTGTCCGTGTGTGTCCGTCAGCACACACAGGACGTCTGTGGCTGTCCACCAGTACACATATCAGCATTTTTGTCCTTGGACTTAGCACCCTGGCCCTTCCCGTGGACTGTTTTGGTGATTTTGGCCCACGTGGGCTGTCTTTTCAGTACACAAAGGACGTCTGTGGGTGTCCGCCAGCACAAACAGGACGTCCGTGGGTGTCTGTGGCTATCCGTCAGCACACAGAGGACGTCTGTGGCTGTCCATCAGTACACATATCAGCACGCTGGTCCTTGGACGCAGCACGCTGGCCCTTCCCGTGGACTGTTAGGGTGATTTTGGCCCAAGTGCGCTGTCTGTTCAGTACACACAGGACGTCCGTGGGTGTCCATCAGCACACACAGGACGTCTGTGGGTGTCCGTCAGTACACACAGGACATCCGTGGGTGTCCATGTGTGTCCGTGTGTGTCCGTGTGTGTCCGCCAGCACACACATGACGTCTATGGGTGTCCATCAGTACACATATCAGCACGTTGGTCGTTGGACTCAGCACGCTGACCCTTTGATGAACCCTAAGGAACGAACACTCAACCGGATCTGATGATATGAACTCGATCTCAAGAGATAGAGAACTGATGGATTGTTTAGTGACACAAAGGGATGCGGAAGACCCAATGATACTACTAGAACTCTCAATGGCCGCTTGATTTGACAAACAAGTCTGGCTCAAAGAAAGGGGATTCACTTGGAGATAGCCTCACCAAGGGAACAAGAATGTTCTAATCAAAGAACAAATAAAGAAATCTCAAAATGAATAAGGAAAATCGATTATCTTATTTCAAGGATGTGTTCTCATACTTATATAACTTGTAGTCAAAGATAATAAATAAAAATGTAGTCAAAGCACAAAAAATAATGTTGACTGGTCGATTTGAACTCTTCGGCTACTCTTGTCCAGGTTCGGTATAACTGATAGCACGTCCCGCGGTAAGGAGCAGTACACGGCCGGTACAGTCTTCATGTAAGGACGGGTGATTTTCATGGACTGTTCTGGACCAAAAGGTGGCTATATCTTCGGACAACCTTAAGAGTCTTGCCTTAGAGAGATTTGGCTGATCAAAGTTCATGAACTGATCGAAGTGTCGGATCAGTTCATCAAAACGATCCCCGGTTCGGCCGAGATGGCTTAAGAGAGAGAGACCATGGTCGGATTTTGATTCCACTTGATCAACTTCACTTCTGACTTGACCGATGGACTTAGCATGAAGAACAGGACGGGAAAGGCGAACTTCAGTACGGTTGATTTGGCCATCTGGTCGCGGGTTATGTTGAAGCTCCAATTCGGACGAGTGCGGGTCGAGACGATACACTGCCCGAGCAGTCTGTTCGGCCCGATCGATGGACTGAACCTCAGTTGCGTTGTTTCGGACGTTCTGATCCTCGTTCTGATCTGATTCCATGGACTGATCCTCGGACTGGGGCACATCATTCCCTCCTTTTTCAATAGGATTTGACCACAAATCTGGATCATCTACAAGAAAAGAGGAAAGATCAGAAACGTTAAAGCTCGAAGAAATGTCATACTTACCTTGAAGATCAAGCTGATAAACATTGTCATTGATCTTCTTAAGGATCTGGAATGGACCATCGACCCGAGGCATAAGTTTAGACTTTCTTTCTTCCGAAAATCGCTCCTTTCTCAAGTGAACCCAAACAAGATCACCTGCTTTGAAAATAACCTCCTTTCTTTTCTGATTGGCATATCTTTTATAGATCTCGGTCTTGGCCTCAATGTTTGCACGAACCTGTTCATGTAGCTTTTTGATAGTGGCCGCCTTCCTCTTGCCATCTGTACTAACTCTTTCACTCAAAGGCAAAGGTAAAAGATCAAGTGGGCACAAAGGATTAAACCCATAAACAACGTCAAAAGGAGAAAACTTTGTAGCAGAATGCATTGCATGATTGTAAGCAAACTCAACATTTGGTAAGCATTCTTCCCAAAGCCTAAGATTCTTTTTAACCAAAGATCTAAGCAGAGCAGACAAGGTTCGATTAACAACTTCAGTTTGACCATCAGTTTGCGGATGACAAGTTGTGAAAAACATCAATCATGTTCCTAGTTTAGACCATAAGGTTTTCCAAAAATAACTAAGGAACTTAGCATCGCGATCAGATACAATGGTGTTAGGCATTCCATGCAATCTAACAATCTCTCTAAAGAACAAATCAGCAACTTGTGTGGCATCATCAGTTTTATGACAAGGAATGAAATGAGCCATTTTCGAAAATCTGTCTACAACAACAAAGATTGAATCTCGTCCAGACTTAGACCTTGGCAATCCTAACACGAAATCCATAGAAATGTCTACACAAGGATGAGAAGGAATAGGAAGTGAAGAATACAAACCGTGGTTTGAAGATTTGGACTTAGACTTCTTGCACACCACACATCGGCTACATATCCGTTCCACATCTTTCATCAAGCTTGGCCAATAGAAGTGATCATGAACCGCCTTGTAAGTTTTCTTAACACCAAAATGTCCCATAAGACCTCCTCCATGAGCTTCCCTGAGAAACAACTCCCTCAAAGAACATTGGGGCACACATAAGCGGTTATCAAGAAATAGGAATCCAGAGTTTTGAAAATACTTTCCATAAGCGACCTTGGAACATTTTCGGAAAACCTCTTTGAAATCTTGATCAGATACGTATAAATCTTTGATAAACTGAAAACCAAGCAATTTTGTTTCAAGGGCTGAGAGAAGAGTATACCTTCGAGACAATGCATCGGCCACAACATTCTCCTTACCTTGTTTGTACTTGATCACATAAGGGAATGTCCCAATGAACTCCATCTAACGAGCATGCCTCTTGTTGAGCTTCTGCTGACCCTTAAGGTGTCTTAGAGACTGATGATCAGTGTGGATGATGAACTCCTTAGGCCAAAGATAGTGCTGCCACATTTGAAGGGCCCTCACCAAGGCATAGAGTTTTTGGTCGTATGTGGGGTAGTTGAGCATAGCTCCTCCAAGCTTCTCACTGAAATAAGCCACTGATTTTCCATCCTGCATCAACACAGCACCAATACCAACACCAGAAGCATCACATTCGATTTCAAAAGCTTTAGAAAAATCTGGAAGTACAAGTAAAGGGGCGTGAGTCAACTTCCCTTTAAGGATTTCGAATGCTTCTTCCTGAGCTGGTCCCCATTTGAACCCCACGTTCTTCTTGATTACTTCAAGAAGAGGAGCGGCCAAGGTACTGAAATTTTGAACAAATCGCCTATAGAAGCCGGCAAGGCCATGGAAGCTTCTTACTTCACCAATGATGGTCGGAATCGGCCAGTCCTGGATTGCTTGGACCTTCTTCTCGTCCACTCTCAAGCCATCTGCACCTACAACAAAACCTAGAAAGACCACATGATCTGTGCCAAAATAACACTTTCCAAGGTTAGCAAACAAACGTTCCTTTCTAAGGACTTCAAGAACAGATTTCAAGTGCTGTTGGTGCTCATCAAGGCTTTTGCTGCAAAAAAGAATGTCATCAAAGTAAACCACAACAAAATGACCAATAAAACACCTCAAGACATGATTCATTAGGCGCATGGAAGTACTAGGTGCATTAGTGAGACCAAAGGGCATGACAAGCCACTCATACAAACCTAGTATTGTTTTAAAGGCCGTTTTCCATTCATCACCTTCTTTCATCCTAATCTGATGATAGCCATTTCTCAAATCTATCTTAGAAAACTACTTAGAACCATGGAGTTCATCAAGCATATCATCAAGACGAGGGATAGGATGTCGAGACTTTACTGTGATGTTGTTTATGGCCCGGCAGTCCACACATCCTCCAGGAGCCATCCTTCTTTGGTACAAGTAGAACAGGCACGGCACAGGGACTGAGACTCTCTCTGATGTATCCCTTCTCAAGCAAGTTTTTGATCTGTTTCTGCAGTTCCTTGGTCTCGACCGGAATGGTGCGGTACGCTGGCGGTTCGGTAGAGAGGCGCCCGGGACGAGATCGATCTGATGCTCAATGCCTCTCACCGGTGGCAATCCTTTGGGATTTTCTTCTGGAAACACATCAGAATAATCCTGCAAGATACCTAAAAACTCACTCAGAATCTCCGGTGCAAGGTCAGAAGAAGATGAGGCCAAGAGAGACTCTTTATAAATCAGTAAGAGAAATGGCTTTTGAGAGCAAAGAGACTTCCTTACCTGACTTTCTTTGACAAAGAAGTTGGAGTTTCTGGTACTGGTCTCAGGTTTATCAGCTTTAGAGTCTTGGTCTTGGTTCTTCTTAAGTTGGACCTGGTCTTGATGGACTTCCGAAGGCGACAAAGGCACCAAGGTGATCTTCTTTCCTTTATGATCAAATGAGTGCCGGTTTGTGAAACCATCATGCACTGCCTTCTTGTTAAATAGCCAAGGCCGGCCCAAGAGAACATGGCAAGCATCCATGGGAAGCACATTGCAAACAACCTCATCCTCATATCGGCCAATGGAGAGTGGAACCGTGACTTGCTCCTTCACATACTGTTCTCGGACTCATTGAGCCACTCCAACCTGAAAGGACGAGAAAGAGGCCGAGTAACAAGCCCAAGTTTCTTTACAAGGGTGTCACTAGCCACATTAGTGCAACTACCTCCATCAATAATTAAAGAACAAACTTTATCAGATATGAGACATCTAGAGTGAAAGAGATTCTCCCTTTGTTCTTTGTCATTGGATTTTGGTTGGACACTCAAGGCACGCCTAGTAACCAGTAGTGAACCATGGCTTGGCTCATCAAAAACATCCTCATCATAGATCGGATCAGAACTCTCCACGAAGGTCGAGCAAAACTCATTGATCCCTCCATCGACCTCCTCATCAAAGATGGGATCAATGGTGTCGTCCAAGACCTTCCTAGTAACAAGAAGGGGACCATGAACCGGGAAGTCAAGTTCTTCTTCCTCATGATCATCATCATACACTGGTCCGATATCCTTCTTGTCTTCTTCAGATTCGACTTCTCCATTCTCCATGAGCACCATCACCTTTTGGTTTGGACATCGGTTGGCATAGTGGCCAAGGCCATGACACCTAAAGCATTGGATGTCTCTGGTTCGTTTGGTAGCTTCTTCTTTCTTTTCTCTATTAACACGAGCAGGGACATTTGTCTGAAAAGCTGTATTTGTTGTGGAAGAAGACTTACCCTTGTCTTGATAGTTTGGCTTGGAAGCAAAGGTTGGTTTAGAAGCAAAGGTCGGTTTAGTGAGACCCTTTCTCTTGACTTGTTGCTCGATCAGCACGGCCTTGTGTAACATCTGCTCCATGCTGTCATAGTCTTCCAGCTCCATGCGGTCTTGTATGTCCCAGTTGAGCCCGGTAAGAAATCTGGCCATGGTGGCGTCTAAGGGCTCTTCTACATCAGCTTTGATCATCAAGGTCTCAATCTCCTGGTGATAGTCCTCAACTGACTTAGAAACTTGAAGCAAACGCCTGAGTTTATGGTGTAGATCTCTGTGGTAATGGTCGGGAAAAAAGCGTCTCCGCATCAGCAGGGAAAGCTCATCCCATGTATCAACTGGCGCCTCACCTGCTCTCCTCCTGCTAGTCACAACTCGATCATACCAGTTAATAGCATAGCCAGTAAACTCAGCAGCAGCAAGTCTAACCTTTTTAATATCAGAAAAATTTTGACAATTAAACACAAGTTCAATTTTTCTTTCCCATTCAAGAAAAGCATCCGGATCATTTTTGCCATCAAAACTTGGAATTTTCAATTTCAAACCACCCAAGCCATCATTGGTTCTTTCATTTCTACCAAAAGGATTGACATCACCTCGGTTTTGATGCCTAGGAACTCTCCTTGGACAGTTGATGGATCGATCATCATCATAAGACTCTTCTCGGATTTCTAGGTCGGACCGGCTGTTCCTCCTTGGATGGTCGTCTGGTTCTGGTTCGTGGCTGACTTGGATGGCCCTGAAGTTCATCTAGCCTCTGATGGATTGCCTCCAAACCTGTATTCAACAAGTTAGACATAGAATCATTGAGAGCACACATTTGCAAGTTAGATAATCCGGCATGTGAATTTCCGGGTCGGTTTCTTTCATCTTCACTATCCATGGCTACCTGAAAACTTAAACAAGGTAAAGTTAGATTAAAAACCTCACACACTCAGGTGTTTATCCTTGCCCACACACGTGTTTCACTCAATTTGGTAGTCACACAAGAGAGTTTCCCTCAAAGTTCTAAGAGAACAAACTAGATAACCCAAAATGAGAATCCCAAGTGAAACACCCAAGAGACAAGATAGAAAGATAAGAGATTTAACAAGGGGAATCTGTATTAACCACCTCCAAGGCCGGGTTTCTCCTCGGCCAGCAGGCTTACTCTTCCACCACCAAACCACAATTGAAAACTTTTGATATATTTTCTTTCTTTTTCTTTTTTTTTTGATTAGATCTTTCTTTCTTTTATTTTAATATATATGGATGGTAAAGCGGGGCCCGGATTCAAAGATAGATAGAAGAAGAATTTCTTTTTTTTTTCTGAAGAAAATGATAGATGAGAAAGATGGAATGAAAAGAGATACCGGAAGAGTGGCTCTGATACCACTTGAAGAACCCTAAGGAACGAACACTCAACCGGATCTGATGATATGAACTCGATCTGAAGAGATAGAGAACTGATGGATTGTTTAGTGACACAAAGGGATGCGGAAGACCCAATGATACTACTAGAACTCTCAATGGCCGCTTGATTTGACACACAAGTCCGGCTCAAAGAAAGGGGATTCACTTGGAGATAGCCTCACCAAGGGAACAAGAATGTTCTAATCAAAGAACAAAGAAAGAAATCTCAAAATGAATAAGGAAAATCGATTATCTTATTTCAAGGATGCGTTCTCTTACTTATACAACTTGTAGTCAAAGATAATAAATAAAAATGTATGAAAAAGAGACATAGAAAATAGATAGAAGACCAGATCTAGTCAAAGCACAGAAAATAATGTTGACTGGTCGATTTGAACTCTTCGGCTAATCTTGTCCAGGTTCGGTGTAACTGATAGCACGTCCCGCGGTAAGGAGCAGTACACGGCCGGTACGGTCTTCATGTACGGACGGGTGATTTTCATGGACTGTTCCGGACCAAAAGGTGGCTAAGTCTTTGGACAACCTCAAGAGAGTCTTGCCTTAGAGAGATTTGGCTGATCAAAGTTCATCAACTGATCGAAGTGTCGGATCAGTTCATCAGAACGATCGCCGGTTCGGCCGAGACGGCTTAAGAGAGAGAGACCGTGGTCAAATTTGGATTCCACTCGATCAACTTCACTTCTGACTTGACCGATGGACTTAGCATGACGAACAGGACGGGAAAGGCGAACTTCTGTACGGTTGATTTGGCCATCTGGTCGTGGGTTATCCTGAAGCTCCAATCCGAACGAGTGTGGGTCAAGACGATACACGGCTCGAGCAGTCTTTTCGGCCCGATCGATGGACTGAACCTCAGTTGCGTTGTTCCGGACGTTCTGATCTGATTCCATGGACTGATCCTCGGACTGGGGCACATCACCCTTCCCGTGGACTGTTTGGTGATTTTGGCCCACGTGGGCTGTCTGGTCAGTACATGCAGGACGTCCGTGGGTGTCCGCCAGCACACACAGGACGTCCATGGCTGTCCGTGTGTGTCCGTCTGTGTCCGTCTGTGTCCGTCAGCACACACATGACATCCGTTGTAAGACCCGATCCCGGCCGACTAGGCCGCGGTCGATGCCTCACATCGCTCAGTCCATACCCGGACCGAACCTCTAAAAATTTTGCCCTTTATTTAAAATATCGCCCATTGGCGAGGGCTAACTCAGATCCTAGCTCAAGACTACCTTAGTCATTCCCTAGCTAGATCCTTTCAACTTATGCACAGCGGAATAGTATCTACTTAACCATTGGTCTATAACCAATATAATACTTGTCTGGTCGAATCACCTCGGCTAATGGTTAGTATACTCAACTACCAGCTAGCTCCAAGGTCAATCCCGAACCCAAATCAAGGCATACAAATCTGAGGTTCCATTCCCCTAACCATTCTATCTAGATCTATGCAACATTGCTAGATCATACCTTTGCCACACCCAAGGAGCTTGTTAGCTCATCGGCCCAGCTACTCTAGCTGAATGAACTCATAAACCAGCTGATCGAGCTGTCACACTCGAACTGAGCTAGGACCGAGCTATGGCCAGCTGCCATATACTGCGTCCAGCTCCTTTACACACAAAAAACAACTCCCTTAGGTACTTAGTCATTCAGCCAACCATCCCCACAGACATAAGTAACCCTTGAGAAGTCTTCAAACAGCTAAGGACATGCATCTGGCCCTTACCGGCTCATGCACTGTCCCACATCCTTTTGCCTTATCAACTTATGATACCAAGTCCAGCTCATGGACTAACAATACCCATCAGATCCTGAGTCAATCAACCAACCACCCCACATGACTCAGAACTGATGAGTCTTCATACTTCCTAATCAGTCATGGAACCATGTCCCACTGAACCTGATTAGTGTTGCTCTTACCACCGGTGCATCCTTCGACCAATCAGATCAGACACCTTGATCCATCATCCAAGGATCAGGTCGTCCATCCTTGCCCATGATCAGATCACACACGGCCTGCCTTACCAACACCAAGGTTGATAACCAGCAATTCCTTATGATCAATATCATAAGTGACAATATGTTCCAGCACACAAACATATGATCAGATATCCTAACACAAGGATCTGACCCCAATATGCCCTCAGGTGCAATTTTGACCCCAAGCAAACCTGCTCCAAAAATCAATTAAAATTCATGACAGTTCATGATAAATCATAACTAAGAGAATGGTCCAATCAGATTTCCCAGAACCGCCTCCATCCCATAGATCTCGGCCAAGATCAGCCGAACCGGCCCAAGGGACCATCTCTAAATCAATCAGATAAAAATCCCCAAATACCATGATAATTCATGATAATTCACCACTAAGAGGATTCCAAAGTCAGATCGCCATAAATCCATCAGGAAGTAGGAGATCCAGACTTAGCTGCCAAACCAAGGCCATGGAGGGTTCTTCTGAACCGGCCAAGCCATGGTTCAGTGCTACTATGTCTAATCATCAATCTCAATCATAAGAAGAAGGAATAATATGATTAATAATCATAAAACAGAGTAAGGTGTAACTGCAGGACCAGATCTGCCCATAGTGTACCAGACTATGTCAAATGGTCTGCAGTCCCCACCTGTTACCTCATCAGGGGCGTCCATGCTCCTCCTAGCACGCCTTCATCAAACCCTTATCACATACTCCCAGTATTGATAAGATCTAACCATGGTTCGTGCCCATCCCTCCTTCCATGGAACTTCCATGAAACCAGTTTCTATACTGCATCCATCTTCAAGGCTGTTCATGCCTTTGAGAGTGGAGTCAAGCCTTCCCCCTTCTCTCCTAACCAATTGCGTGTGTTCCCAAGACACAGAGGAAGCCTTAGACATGATCATCCATGATCAATCACCATCCAAAGGTCGTGCATCACTTCCCTCTTTGTTTCCCATGAAACTGCTTTCCACACCAATCTCCCTTTAAGGCTGCATTGGCCCTTGGGAATGGATTCCGGCCAACTCCCTCCTTTCCTCACCATTTGCGTGTGTTCACAGGCTCCAGATAAGGCTTTGGGTGTTGTTAACAATGATCAAAACCGTTCAGAGGGTCGTTCTCAACTTCCCCCTTGATCTGCCCCAAAACTGTCTCTTTATGGCCTTCACACCACCATGGGTCTTGGATTGGGAATCCAACCAACTCTCTGTATTTTTTCTCTGGATTCTTTGTGTTTCAGGGTGTAGAAGGAAGCCCTGGCGTGCCTGCAAAGGCACGGACTTGCCTTCCTTATATAGGAGAAGGGGTGGTTACTTCTTAACCATTGCATCCCTTCGGTATCATTTCTGGCCATTGATTTAATCAATGGTACAGATTGCACCCTTTCGCCTATGGCAGTTACCACACGCCCTGGAACTGCCAAACCACTCCTGGACAAGTCCAAACAAGGCCCAGACTGATTGCCCACGCCCATGACCCAACCACAAGAGCCCTCCAGCCCATTGGTACACATGGGTCATCCACATGGCCTGGTCACTGTCCCGACCCGAACCAACTGCCCAAGACTCGAACACTCAGTCCAGCTGAGTTGAGCTGATCCCCAGCTGATACAGCTGAGTGAGCTAGACCATCCAGCTCAGGGAGCTGACCTACACTTCAGTGAGCTACACCGAGCTGCACTACACTTCACCTAGCTGGTCGAGCTTGCTTACTGCATCGCCCAGCTGTTATACACTGTGTCCAGCTTGCTTCCTTTATCTTCTTCAATCCTTCTAAGTCCCTTGGTCAATTTCCAGACCTAGACTTAGTTTTCCCATGATCCATTCTGATCACTCACTTCATCGAGCTTCACCTGGATCTTGTCCAACTACCAGCTCGCTTGTCCAGCTCCTTTGAGCTTGTCTCCTTCTTGGATTAGCTATGCCTTAGCTCCCTGATGCCCTTAACCTTACCTTCAGGCCATGATATACTTATCTTTAGGTCATATGACCTGAATGGTGCGTTTCCTCGCACCGCAGTCCGTCCGGAAGATCCTATCCAGGATCGGGGACATGACAAGTCTCCCCCACTTACAAAGGATTCGTCCTCGAATCCAGTGGTGTTAACCTACTGTCTCATGATAAAGGTTCCATCTGAACTCCTTTGTACCCGGAACATGGAGCATGCTCGATTGGTTCTTTCTAATCAATTCTTTGCATCTCCCACCTTGTTCCTTCTCACTGACCACATCTTGGTCATCATATATACAACAAGTCTCCCCCACTTGATAGATATTTAACCCAAAATCTTATCAAGTGGTCCATCAAGCACCCATACAAAGACATGACTTGTGTCACTGACCCAACTCTCCAGGTTGCGTTCGTAGTAGACACCAAGTCCATGTAGAACGCTCTAGTTCCATGACCAGATCAAATTCAGTACCTAGGAACATACTGAGTACTCAAGTCTTAGTAGATTCAACCAATCTCCAAGCCACTCGATGCACCAGCCAAGTCCTAGCGAACATGTTCCAATCTTTAGGCTGGTCACTCTACCATGAGTCCTAACAGATTGTTCTGTTCCCTTAAGTCCTTCCTGGACAATAAGGTTTATGATTCCAGCAATTCATCAATCCTGGGTAAAGGGTACTTGTTCTTCCCAGTCACCCTGTTCAAACCCCTATCATCAATGCACAACCTAAAGCTACCATCCTTTTTCTTAACAAATAGGACTGGTGCTGTCATGTCCCCGATCCTAGATAGGATCGCCCGGATGGGCCATGGTGCAGGGAGACGCACCAGTCAGGTCATTAGACCTTGAGACAAGCGTATCATGGTCCTGAATGAAGGTTAAGGGCATCAGTCAGCTGAGACTTAACCAGGATACGATGGAAACAAGGGTAAAGGAGTTGAGTGAGTGTTTAGGCAGCTGGACGAGTGTTGGTTTGAGTTCAATCAGCTCGGTTCAGCTGGTATTCAGTTCACCATGATCTGTTCAGCTCACAGGAGCTGGTGGACTAGCTCACTCAGCTGGGAACAGCTGGAGGTCAGCTCAATCCGGTGAACGGTGCGTTCTGGTTCGGATCAGTGTGGACGAGTCGGGACGGTTACTGGGCGAGCCGATGGTCCGGGTGCAGGACGGTTCGACCAAATTGGTCTTAGGCTTGGGACAGGGAGTGGGCAAGCTTCCAGAGTGTGAGCTGAGGCTCAGTGATCGATTTGTCAAAGGAAGAAAAGGGGAGAAACCGCCAATGGGCGGTTATGGGACGGTTTTGGGAAGAAGGGATGTGATTTTGGGTAACTGTTCGCCCAGGCGGTTGGGGACAGTTTAAGTCGTCCTCTCTCTCTCATTTCTGCCATTCTGGTCGATTTTTACTCACTTTCACACAGAGAGAAACACAGAGAAAATTCAAGAGAGAAAGAGAGACACAAACCTTGGATTGGCCGATTTGATCCAAGAGATTGTTCTTGAGTGTTCCTGGTGTGTTTGGGCGTGTGATCAAGAGGATGGATTTGAGGCAGAAAGACAAGGAGAAGGCAAAGGAGAAAGAGAAGGAAGTCACCCCTGGAGACCGAACTCCTAAGGTGAGAGGTGTGGCCAAGAGTAACCGGACAAGGCCGTGGATGATGGCCGTGTGAGTCTGGCCGGTTTGGATCGATTGGCCACTCCTTACTCTGACTTCTTCTACTCTGTTTTCTTCATATATATTGTACTATCGATTGTGTTATGATATTACAGGGAAGGATCTATCGATCTTAAGGCCTTGGCCTGATCAAATCCATATGAAAGCCCCTTGTTCTTGTGTGGGCTGTTCATGGCCGAGATCACTATGATCTGAGCCGGTTCTTTTGAATCTGATTATGGGAATATTTTTCTTCTGAATTGTCATGATTTATCATGAATTTTATTTGGTATTTGGATCTTTTTTAAAGGGGTCAGATTTGACATTTTTGATGATTGTTCTTGACTAGATTGGATCCGACCATGCAATGTGAACTGATTCTTGTTTTGTAATCTAACCTTGTGATTGTGTGTTTGTTTGTGTTGGATCCGGACCAGAAATGGACCGTGGTAAGGGAAAGCACCATGAGGACCGCGGCCATGGAAGATGTGTGGTGATTGGGTTGATTCTGAAAATTGTGTAATTATTGTAGCCTATTGTGCAACTTGTGAACTTATGCGATTCTAGGTGTGATCTATTTATTAGGATGATGAATGATGTATGAACCTTGGTTATTATCTATGAAATATCTATTTGCCCTAGTCGATGTTGGATTGTTTAAGTGTGAATGTTGGAACCTCAAAACTCTGAAAAACACTTAGAATTATTTAACACTTGAACTTGAATATGTAAAATGAAACTGGTTGGCATTGTTTGGTGAGGCGCGGTCTGGTTGGATTGGGGAATCCAGGATCGGGTCTTACAAGTTGGTATCAGAGCATCTTGATTCTAGGATTTGTTGGGTTATCCTAGCTCACCACACACTTGGTCGTTTGGACTCATGGTGAGATAGTTGGGTTCTAAGTAATCTTTTGTACTGATTAACTTAGGAGTGATTGAGGTTTGTGTGTTCAGTTGTGGACTAACCTTTTGTTTGTGTTTGTAACTCCTAAGGGTACAAGAAGGTATAAATCTCGGAAAGGAAAGGAGGCAACTGGATGGTATGGACTACCTCCTGAAGGTGCGCAGAAACTCCAAGTTGGGAACCAAACACTTTGCTGGAAGTGTTGATCCTATGGAGGGGACGAGTGGAGAACCAGGTTGTTCGAAACTTCCAAGTCCACACGATGTCCTGAGGATTACCAGAGGACATAGCAGTAACTTCTGAGGGACGATGCACTAATTGGTGGTTAGCTTTGGACAAGCGTACCAATGGTACCATTGAGCAGTTTGCTGACTTTGAGGTTGAGTTAACCATAAGTACTTTCCTGCTGAGGCGTGGGATCGTTTGGAGTCCAAGTTCCTGGACTTGACTCAGGGACGGAGGACTGTTCGTGAGTATGAAGAAGAGTTCAACCGACTCAGGAGGTATGTGGGAAGAGAACTGGAGGATGAGAAGGTTCAAGTCCGAAGGTTCATCCGAGGCCTAAGGGTGGAACTTCGAACGTACTGTTCTGTTTGTAAGTTCCACACGGTTTCTGAGTTGGTTGAGAGGATGGCCTTGCTGGAGACCAACCTCACCGAGGAGGGTAAGCAGAAGCTGAAGAGTGTGGTGGTATCCTCGGGTCAGAGTGGTGACAAGAAGAGGAAGAGGGACTCGACCGAGGAGGGTAAAACCTCAAGTGGTAGGTCATAGTGTCCTAAGTGTGGTCGATACCACGGTGGAGAGTGCTGGAAGGCCATGGGTGCCTGTACTGGATGTGGTAAGATGGATCACTCAGCCAAGGATTGTCCAAGCCCGTTGGGT
>NW_022610173.1:0-57514 GCF_000309985.2 Brassica rapa
CCTCTCACTGACCGAGCTTTCACGGCTCCTTGGCTTGACTAGAACCATCCTTAGTTCTTGAAACCACAACCAGATAAGCATTAATCATAACCGAGAATATAACTGGTCGAATCTACAATGCTTGGCTTGGTTCCTAGAACATAGATAAACCTCAGACAATATACTTATAAAAAGATATGAACCTGCCTACCGAATCCTAAGTCATTCAACCAACGACCCCTTGACTTAGAATCAGATAGACAGTCCAGAATAGATAAACAGAACACACGAACAGTCCGGATCATCCCCAAGACCAATCCGTCCATCTGGATAGAATCTATGTGCGACCGGCCTAGATGAAGTCCGGCTCAATAGCCCAACGGACTTCCTTACCTGATCCGGCCTTGGGCCTGGATCCAACGGCCGAGTAAGCCTCACGCCCTATCCGGTTAGGCTAAACGGCCGATCAGACCTTGCGACTCTTACCCTGGCTTAGACGAACCGTGTACTTGTCCCAACGGACAAGACATGGTCTGATCCCTTATGGAACGTACACGACCTGTCTCAACAGGCACCGTTTGGAACATGCACCCCTTCGGTCCTTGGTACCTCTTGGTCCTCGTACCTCTTGATGTTCGTAACCCTTGGTTACTTACATCCTTTGGCAACTCACAACCTTTGGAACTCGTGACCTTTGGTAACTCACAACCCTTCGTAACTCGTGACCTTTGGCCACTCGTGCCTCTTGGGACATAACCAACCGTTTAGCCCAACCGCCCAGTCTATGGTGCGATTCGAACCGACAGTCTAACCGACCAGCGTCTAGGTTAGCGGTTTGGTTATGACGGACCAAGTCTAGCGACGTGTCCCTTGGACTGAACCAACACAACGCTTTGTGTATAATCAGAAGAAGAGAAAGGACCGGATAGAAACAAGAAGAGGAGGAGCGGTTAGGTCTAATAAACTGACCAGAGCCGCGGTGCGATCACAAGGACCGTCCGTTCGGTCTGATGCGGCCATAGCCCGCCACGTACCTTCTGAACCGTATCAGGGTTCTCCCTGTTCTTCTCCTGCTCTCGGTCTCCCATACTTGATCGGAGGTTGCTTCTCAAACGATCAGATCGCCAGAAACCTAACCACCACACAAACGGCCTTCCTTTAGCGGGAAACTCTCTCTCTCTCTACGATTTATCTGAGTATTTTTACTCTGGATTGGATGAATGAAATCGATAGAGAGGACCCCATATTTATAGAAACGAGGGGTAAGTCTTGCCCCACGAACAGGCATGACTGGCCAGCGGATGGGCACAATCGGCCAAGGGTTACACCCTCTCGGCCGCATGCGTCCCTTCGCCAATACCGCATGGGTTTGGGTCGGACAGAGGCCCAAGGCCTTACCCAATCCCTCTGGAGTTAGCCCATGGTAGGACAGAGGCCCAAGGCTGGACCCCAATGGCCCACCACTGGCCCGGACCCAGACCATCGGACCGAAACCCGAACAGTCTGTCCAGCTGAGATGAGCTGACTTCCAGCTGCCTCTGCTGAGGGAGCTAGTAGTTCAGCTAATGGAGCTGACTTAGTAGTGGCCGAGCTGGAGTGAGCTTAACCTAACTCTGTTGAGCTGGTCGAGCTACCTGTTCCATCTGCCCAGCTACCATCTTACTCGTCCTAGTTCACTCTCAACTTGTGTAAGGTTAAGTCTAAGTTTCCTTACAACCTTAACCTTCTTATCTGGCCATGGAACGCTTGTCTTGATGTCCTAAGACTGACTAGTACGTTTCCTCGAACCATGGCTGTCCCAATGATCCTATTCAGGATACGGGATGTTACAGGACGTCCTGTGTGTACTGAACAGACAGCCCACGTGGGCCAAAATCACCCGAACAGTCCACGGGAAGGGTCAGTGTGCTGAGTCCAAGGACCAACGTTATGATATGTGTACTGATGGACAGCCACAGACGTCCTGTGTGTGCTGACGGACACACACAAACACACACGGACAGCCATACACGTCCTGTGTGTGCTGACGGACACACACGAACATCGGGTGTGTGCTGACAGACACCCACGGGCATCCTGTGTGTACTGAAAAGACAGCCCACTAGGGCCAAAATCACCCGAACAGTCCACAGGAAGGGCCAGCATGCTGAGTCCAAGGACCAGCGTGCTGATATGTGTACTGATGAACAGCCATGTTCGTCCTGTGTGTGCCTACGGACACAAACGGACACACAAGGACACACACAGACAGCCACGGACGTCCTATGTGTGCTGACGGACAGCCATGGACAGTCACAGACGTCCTGTCTGTGCTGGCGGACACCCACGAACGTCCTGTGTGTACTGAACAGACAGCCGACGTGGGCCAAAATCACCCAAACCGTGCACGGAAAGGGCCAGCGTGCTGAGTCCAAGGACCAGCGTGCTGATATGTGTACTGATGTACAGCCACAGACGTCCTGTGTGTGCTGACGGACACACACGGACACACACGGACAGCCACGGACGACTTGTGTGTGCTGACGGACACACACGGACGTCCTGTGTGTGCTGACGGACACCCACGGACGTCCTGTTTGTGCTGGCGGACACCCACGGACGTCCTGTGTGTACTGAACAGACAGCCCACGTGGGGCCAAAATCACCCAAACAGTCCACGGGATGGCCCAGCGCGGACGTTCTATGTGTGCTGACGGACACACACGAACGTCCTGTGTGTGTTGACGGACACCCACGGATGTCCTGTGTGTACTGAACAGACAGCCCACGTGGGCCAAAATCACCCAAACATTCCACGGGAAGGGCCAGCGTCCTGAGTCCAAGGACCAACGTGCTGATATGTGTACTGTTGGACAGCCACGGACGTCCTGTGTGTGCTGACGGACACAGACGGACACACACGAACAGTCACGGATGTCCTGTGTGTGCTGGCGGACACCCACGGACGTTCTGTTTGTACTGAACAAACAGCCCACGTGGGCAAAAATCACCGAACAGTCCACGGGAAGGGTCAGCATGCTGAGTCCAAGGACCAACGTGCTGATATGTGTACGGATGGACAGCCACAGACGTCTTGTGTGTGCTGACAGACACACACGGACGACTTGTGTGTGCTGACGGACACACACGGACATCCTGTGTGTGCTGACGGACACCCACTGACGTCCTGTGTGTGCTGGCGGACACCCTCGGACTTCCTGTGTGTACTGAACAGACAGCCTACGTGGACCAAAATCACCCAAACAGTCCACGGGATGGCCCAGCGTGCTGATTCCAAGGACCAACGTGCTGATATGTGTACTGATGGACAGCCACGTATGTCATGTGTGTGCTGATGGAAACACACACGGGCAACTACGTACATCCTTTATGTGCTGACGGACACACACGAACGTCATGTGTGTGCTGACGGACACCCACATACATCCTGTGTGTACTGAACAGACATCCCACATGGACCAAAATCACCCGAAGAGTCCACGGGAAGGGCCAGTGTGATGAGTCCAAAGAACAGCGTTCTGATATGTGTACTGATGGACAGCCAGGAACGTCCTGTGTGTGCTGACGGAAACACACAGACACACACGAACAGCCACGGACGTCCTGTGTGTGCTGGCGGACACCCACAGACGTTCTGTGTGTACTGAACAGACAGCCATGGATGTCTTGTGTGTGCTGATGGACAGCCATGGATGTCTTTTGTGTGCTGATGGACAGCCACAGACGTCCTGTGTGTACTGAACAGACAGCCCACATGGGCCAAAATCACCCGAACAGTCCACGGGAAGGGCCAGCGTGCTGAGTCTAAGGACCAGTGTGCTGATATGTGTACTGATGGACAGCCACGGACGTCCTGTGTGTGCTGACGGACAAGCACGGACAGCCACGGACTACCTGTGTGTGCTGACGGACACACACGGACGTCTTGTGTGTGCTGACGGACACCCACGGACGTCCTGTGTGTGCTGGCGGACACCCACGGACATCCTGTGTGTACTGAACAGACAGCCCACGTGGGGCAACATCACCCAAACAGTCCACGGGATTGCCCAGCGTGCTGATTCCAAGGACCAATGTGCTGATATGTGTACTGATGGACAGCCACGGATGTCCTGTGTGTGCTGACGGACACACACGGACACACACACGGACACACACACGGACAGCTACAGATGTTCTTTATGTGCTGACAGACACACACGAACGTCATGTATGTGCTGACGGACACCCACGGACGTCATGTGTGTACTGAACAGACATCCCACGTGGGCCAAAATCACCCGAAGAGTCCACGGGAAGGGCCAGTGTGCTGAGTCCAAAGAACAGCGTGCTGATATGTGTACTGATGGACAGCCAGGAATGTCCTGTGTGTGCTGACGGAAACACACGGACACACACGGACAGCCACGAACGTCCTATGTGTGCTGACAGACAGCCATGGACATCCTGTGTGTGCTGGCGGACACCCACGGACGTCCTGTGTGTACTGAACAAACAGCCTACGTGGGCCAAAATCATCCAAACAGTTCACGGGATGGGCCAGCGTGCTGAGTTCAAGGACCAACGTGCTGATATGTGTACTGATGGACAGCCACGGACGTCCTGTGTGTGCTGACGGACACACACGGACAGCCACAGACGTCCTATGTGTGCTGACAGACACACACGAACGTCCCGTGTGTGCTGACGGGCAGCCACGGATGTCCTGTGTGTACTGAACAGACAGCCTACATGGCCCAAAATAACCCGAACAGTCCATGGGAAGGGTCAGCGTGCTGAGTCCAAGGACCAACGTGCTGATATGTGTACTGATGGACAGCCACAGACGTCCTGTGTGTGCTGACGGACACACACGGACAGCCACGGACGACCTGTGTGTGCTGACGGACACACACGGATGTCCTGTGTGTGCTGACGGACACCCACGGATGTCCTGAGTGTGCTGACGGACACCCAGGGACGTCCTGTGTGTTCTGGCGGACACCCACGGACGTCCTGTGTGTACTGAACAGACAGCCCACGTGGGCCAAAATCACCCAAACAGTTCACGGGATGGCCCAGCGCGCTGATTCCAAGGACCAACGTGCTGATATGTGTACTGATGGACAGCCACGTATGTCCTATGTGTGCTGACGGAAACACACGGACAGCTACGGACGTCGTTTATGTGCTGACGGACACCCACGGACATCCTGTGTGTACTGAACAAACAGCCCACGTGGGCCAAAATCATCCAAAGAGTTCACGGGATGGGCCAGCGTGCTGAGTTCAAGGACCAACGTGCTGATATGTGTACTGATGGACAGCCACGGACGTCCTGTGTGTGCTGACGGACACACAAGGACACACACGGACAGCCACAGACGTCCTATGTGTGCTGACAGACACACACGAACGTCCCGTGTGTGCTAACAGACAGCCACAAACGTCCTGTGTGTACTGAACAGACAGCCCACATGGGCCGAAATCACCCGCACAGTCCACGGGAAGGGTCAGCGTGCTGAGTCCAAGGACCAACGTGCTGATATGAGTACTGATGGACAGCCACAGACGTCCTGTGTGTGCTGATGGACACACACGGACAGCCACGGACGACCTGTGTGTGCTGACGGACACACACGGACGTCCTGTGTGTGCTGACGGACACCCACGGATGTCCTGTGTGTACTGAACAGACAGCCCACGTGGGCCAAAATCACCCGAACAGTCCACGGGAAGGGCCAGCGTGCTGATATGTATACTGATGGACAGCCACTGTAAGACCCAATCCCGACCGCCTAGGCCGCGGTCGATGCCTCACGTCGCTCGGTCCACTTCCTGGCCGAACCTCTTAATTTCTGCCCTTTATTTATAATATCGCCTAAAGGCTAGGGCTAACTTAGACCTTAGCTAAAGACTTACCTAGTCATTAATAGCCTAGATCCTTTCAACAGATACGCAGCGGAATATTCTCTAGTTAACCATTGGTCTAAAACCAATCTAACACTTGTCTGGTCGAATCACCTTAGCCTTGGTCAGTTTACTCAACTACCAATTAGCTTAAAGGTCAATCCTAAACCCAAACCAAGCCATACGATTCTGAGGTTCCATTCCCCTAAACCATTCTATCTAGATCTACATAAGTAAATGCTAGATCATACCTTTGCCACATCTATGGAGCATATTAGCTCATCGCTCCTCCATTGACTCGAATTGCTCTTGCTTAACAGCTGGACCATGATCACTCAATGATCTTACTTATGGTCCTTATCTTGACTCCTGCGTCAAACAGCTCCCCTAGGTACTTAGTCATTCAACCAACCATCCCCACAGACATAAGTAACCTTTGAGAAGTCTTTGAAAGGATAAGGGTTTGCATCTGGCCTTTCTCGGCTCATGCACAATCCAAAATCCTTTTGCCTTATAGGCAATAGTACCAAGTCCATCTTCTGGACTGACAAAGCTCATTAGATCCTAAGTCAATCAACCAACCATCCTCACATGACTTGGAACTGATGAGTCATCATCTGGCCTGACCGGCCTTGGGACTTAACCCAGACAACATATATGATTTGTTCATACCAACCGATGCATTCAGTAATCAGGTTAGGACCGACACCTTGAACCATCATTCAGAGGTCAGGTCGTCCATACTCAACCATGATCAGATCTTACACGGCCTTCCTTGAACAATCACAATTAGGCTCAGTATCTATGGTCTACGACACATAGTACTAGCCACACACTTCGTCATGACTCTTAGCCAATCTCAAAGCTATCAACACCAAGGTTGATATCTAGAAGCATCACATCAATACTCTTACTCCAGCATCGTGACTATCCATACTAGTGTTCGGCCATCGAACCATCGTCATGAAACATGATCCGACCACTAGACTTGATAAGCCATCGTCCACTTAGCATGTACTGATATAACTGGCCTTCCATTGCCATCATGTGGGTCTACCCCCTACATAAGGCATATGGCGCCTATCCTACTCACCAACCCGAGGTTGATTGTAAGATATCCCACTTAGCCTTTGCGGCTAGAACCATCCAATCATAGCCGGATCGTCCATTGTCCTGTCTAACCGTCTGGTTAAGATCTAGGTGCGATCGGCAAGTTATAAGTCCGGCCCAAAGGCTCACAGTCCTTCTTACCTGATCCAACCCAAAGCCTGGATCTATACCACCGAGTAAGGCCCAAGCCCAAACCGGATTTCCTTGCAACCGATCAGACCTTGCGACACAACACTCCGGATAAACTAACCGTCCGTCCGTTCGACTATGCAGCCGCGGACTGTCCACTTGGTTCGGCCTAAGCCTTGAACCAATGGCACCGTTTGGAACTCACACCGTTTGGGAACTAGTACCCTTTGGACTCTCGTGCCTCTTTGCAACTTGAAGGACCCTAAGATCGGATTGCCCTCGACTGGATTCGTTTGGATATGAACTCCGGAAAGGAGAACTGATAGAACGTAGGGTCGCACAAGGGTTGCGGATGTTCCCTTGATATTCCCGACTTCAATGGCGCTTGATATGACTCACAAGTCCGCCAAAGAAGATCTCGAACTGGTTGCTTGATATGACTCACAAGACCAACTAGTTGAGAAGTGAATTGCTCGGATATGACTCACCAAGACAATCGAAAACAAGTTCTAAAGAGAACAGAGAGTTTAAACTCAGAAACTTAATCCAAAATGATCTGATTTTATTAATGAAATGAAACATTTATTTATAGTACAAGTAGGAGACAAAGGGGCTACTTGACTAGAAGTTTGAAAGACAAATAAAATTAAAGACATTTGACTAGAATTTTGAAAGACAAAGAAGAAAGACTCTTCAATTTGCGGACTGGTCAAAGTGACCCTTCGGCTGGTTGAACTGCGGCCAGGAGCAGGACGGTCGTGGGCCAGTCCGTCTGTTCCGTCATGTCCGTCTCCTGAACCATCTTCGACCATAATCGTCCTAAGTCTTCTAAAAGATGAAGAATCTGTGCCTTAGAGAGATTCGGATGATCAAAGTGCATGAACTGATTAAATGGATCGATCAGTTCGTCAATACGGTCGGTACGTTCCAAACGTGCGAGAAGAGAGAAGTCGCGTCCAGTTCTTTGTTTGGCTCGGCCTAAGTTGCTTCTGGCTTGACCGTCAGTCTGAGATTGGCGAGTTGTCCGAGAGAGAGACGATCCAGTACGGTCAGTTCGGCTGATAGGTCGAGGATCCAGTCTAAGCTCCTTCCCGTCCATCCGTGGATCAATCCGGTACACAGCTCGGCCTCGGTTGGGGCGATGAACCTCGGTTGGAATGTCCTGATCTTCCTGATGGTCGAGTTCCTCGGACTGAGGCACATCATTCCCTCCCTCTTTAAAAGGATTTGTCCACAAATCTGGATTATCTGCAAGAAAAGGAGATAGATCAGAAACATTAAAACTTGAAGAGATTTCATACTTACCTTCCAAATCAAGCTGGTAAGCATTATCATTGATCCTTCTAAGAATCCGGAATGGACCGTCGACTCGAGGCATAAGTTTGGACTTCCTTTCTTCTGGGAATCGTTCCTTCCTCAAATGAACCCAAACCAAGTCACCTTCTTGGAAAACCAACTCTTTTCGCTTCTTGTTGGCATATCTTTTGTAACCCTCGGTTTTGGTTTCAATGTTGACTCGAACTTGTTCATGAAGCTTTTTGATGGTGTCCGCCCTTCTTTTACCATCTGTACTAACTCTTTCACTCAAAGGTAAAGGTAAAAGATCAAGTGGAGATAAGGGATTAAAACCATAAACAACTTCAAAAGGAGAGAACTTTGTAGCTGAATGCATAGCATGATTATAAGCAAACTCAACATGTGGCAAACAATCTTCCCAAGACTTAATATTTTTCTTGACCAAAGATCTAAGCAAAGCGGACAAAGTTCGATTAACAACTTCGGTTTGACCATCAGTTTGCGGATGACAAGTTGTGGAAAACATCAATCTCGTTCCTAACTTAGACCACAAAGTTTTCCAAAAATAACTAAGAAACTTAGCATCACGATCAGAAACAATGGTCTTAGGCATTCCATGCAATCTCACAATTTCCCTAAAGAACAGATCAACAACTTGTACAGCATCATCAGTTTTATGGCAAGGAATAAAGTGAGCCATTTTCGAAAATCTATCGACAACCACAAAGATAGAGTCTCGGCCATTCTTAGTTCTAGGCAATCCAAGAACAAAATCCATAGAAATATCAATCCAAGGATGAGAAGGAATGGGTAAGGCCGAGTACAAACCGTGATTGGATGCCTTGGCTTTGGACTTCTTGCACACCACACATCGTCCACAAATTCTCTCTACGTCCTTCATCAAGCTAGGCCAGTAGAAATGATCATACACGGCCTTGTATGTCTTCTTGATTCCAAAGTGTCCCATAAGACCTCCTCCATGAGATTCCCTGAGAAACAACTCCCTCAAAGAACATTGGGGCACACACAAACGGTTATCATAGAAAAGAAAACCCGAGTTTCGATAGTACTTGCCATAAGCCACTCTGGAACACTTGTTGAAAATTTCTTTAAAATCCGGATCAGAAGCATACAAGTCTTTGATAAATTCAAAACCAAGAAGTTTTGTTTCGAGGGCTGAAAGAAGAGTATACCTTCGGGACAAAGCATCAGCCACAACGTTTTCCTTACCTTGCTTGTATTTGATGACATAAGGAAATGTCTCAATGAACTCAACCCAGCGGGCATGCCTCTTGTTCAGCTTCTGTTGGCCCTTAAGGTGTTTCAGGGACTGATGATCCGTGTGGATAACAAACTCCTTAGCCCAAAGATAGTGTTGCCACGTTTGAAGAGCTCTTACCAAAGCATACAACTCTTGATCATAAGTTGGGTAGTTGAGTGTGGCGCCTCCAAGCTTCTCACTGAAGTAAGCAATAGGCTTTCTATCCTGCATCAAAACTGCACCAATACCAACACCCGAAGCATCACATTCGATCTCAAACGTTTTAGAAAAGTCAGGAAGAACAAGTAAAGGAGCATTAGTCAACTTCCCTTTAAGGATTTGGAAGGCTTCTTCTTGAGCTTGTTCCCATTTGAACCCAACATTCTTTTTAATGACTTCGGTCAATGGGGCCGCTATGGTACTGAAATCTTGGACGAACCGTCGATAGAACCCGGCAAGGCCGTGGAAGCTCCTTACTTCACTCACGTTCGTTGGACTTGGCCAGTCTCGGATGGCTTTGATTTTCTCCTCGTCCACTCTAAGTCCTTCAGCACCTACAACAAAACCTAAGAAGACCACATGATCTGTGCCAAAAGAACACTTTCCAAGGTTAGCAAACAAATGTTCCTTTCTAAGAACTTCAAGGACAGATTTCAAATGTTTCTTATGTTCATCCATGTTCTTGCTGTAGATAAGAATATCATCAAAGTAAACTACCACAAAATGACCAATGAATGCTCTCAAGATATGGTTCATCAATCGCATGAAAGTGCTAGGTGCATTAGTAAGACCAAATGGCATGACTAACCATTCATACAATCCTAGCTTGGTTTTAAATGCAGTTTTCCATTCATCACCTTCTTTCATTCGGATTTGGTGATAGCCACTTTTCAAATCTATCTTAGAAAAGACACATGAACCGTAAAGTTCATCAAGCATGTCGTCTAGTCTAGGAATGGGATGCCTATACTTTACCGTAATGTTGTTGATGGCACGGCAGTCCACACACATGCGCCATGATCCATCCTTTTTGGGGACAAGTAGAACTGGGACGGCACAAGGACTGAGGCTTTCCCTGATGTAACCTTTCTCCATAAGGTCTCCAATTTGTTTCTCAAGTTCCTTGGTCTCCACCGGATTGGTTCTGTAAGCTGGCCGGTTAGGTAGAGACGCACCCGGAACAAAGTCAATCTGATGTTCAATCCCTCGTACTGGCGGCAAACCCTTTGGGTTTTCATCTGGAAAGACATCAGAATATTCCTGCAAGACATCTAGCAAATCACTCGGAACTTCCGGTGCAAGGTTATAAGAAGTAGAAGCCATCAGAGATTCTTTGTACACAAGTAACAGAAAGGGCTTTTGAGAGTAAAGAGACTTCTTAACCTGACTTTGTTTGATAAAGAAGTTGGAGTTCTGGATTGACGACTCAGGTTTGTCCGGTTTGGACTCTTGTTCACGGTTCTTTTTGAGTTGGAGCTGGTCTTGATGGACCTCCAAGGGCGAGAGTGGTACAAGCGTGATCTTCTTTCCTTTATGGTCAAAGGAGTACCGGTTTGTGTAACCATCATGGACGGTTCTTTTATCAAATTGCCATGGACGTCCCAACAGAACATGACAAGCATCCATGGGAAGAACGTTGCACACAATTTCGTCTTCATAACGACCAATGGTGAGAGGGATCGTGACTTGCTCCTTAACATAATGTTCACCAGTTTCATTGAGCCATTCCAACCTGAAAGGACGAGAAAGAGGTCGAGTAGCTAGACCTAATTTCCTGACAAGAGTATCACTAGCAACATTAGTACAACTCCCACCATCAATGATTAAAGAACAAACTTTTTCAGAGATTAAACAACGAGAATGAAAGAGATTCTCCCTTTGTTCCTTTTCATTGGTTTTGGGCTGAACACTCAAGGAACGTCTAGTGACCAGTAGTGGTCCGTGAGCTGGATAGTCAAAGCTATCTTCATCATCAAAGATCGGCTCAGAATCTGGATCAAAGGTCGGGTCATGGTCGTTGTCCGTGTGGCCGTTCGCGTGGCCGTCCGTGAAGATGGGATCGCCCCAAACCTTCCTAACCACAAGTAATGGTCCGTGATGTGGGTAGTCAAAGGACTCCTCTTCCTTATCAAAGATAGGACCAAGATCCTCCTTTTCTTCTTGTTCATCCTCGGACTCAACTTCACCATTTTCCAAGAGAATCATCACACGCTGGTTTGGACAGTTCTTGGCATAATGTCCTAGCCCTTGACATTTGAAACATCTAATGTCTCTTGCTCGGCTTGAGTCGTCTACTGCTTTTCCTTTGTCATCTCGAGTGGAAACATCAGTTTTAAAGGCAGTATGTGTTGTGATAGGCGACTTACCTTTGTCTTGATAGCTTGGCTTAGGAGCATAGGCCGGTTTAGGAGAGTAGGCCGGCTTAGAAGTAGTGGCCGGTTTTGAGAAACTCCTTCTCTTGAGTTGTTGCTCGATCAAGATGGCTTTGTGTAGCATCTGTTCCACACTTCATACTCTTGAAGCTCCATACGATCTTGGATGTCACGGTTGAGGCCTGAAAGAAAGCGAGCCATAGTGGCGTCCAAAGGTTCATCCGTGTCCTTTTTGGTCATCAAAACTTCCATCTCTTGATAATAGTCTTCCACAGATTTGGTTCCTTGAAGCAAACGTCTTAACTTCTGGTGAAGGTCACGGTGATAATGGGTTGGCACGAATCGTTTCCTCATCAACAAGGTAAGCTCATCCCATGTCTCAATCGGCCGCTCACCTGTTCTCCTCCTGTGGGTCAACACTTGATCATACCAGTTAATAGCATAGCCAGAGAATTCAGTGGCCGCAAGCCTTACTTTTCTAAGTTCAGTATAGTTTTGACAATCAAAGACATGCTCAATTTTTCTTTCCCACTCTAGAAAAGCATCAGGGTCGTTTTTACCATCAAAAGGTGGAATTTTCAATTTCAATCCGTTCAAACTATCATCAGTACGATTGTTTCTAGCAAATGGATTGACATCACCTGGGTTTCGAGTTCTATGACCTCTTCTTGGCCGGTAAGCGGATCTGACCTTGTCCTCTTGGGCGTCCTCATCAGGAAACTCATCATCTGACCGGGTATTCCTTCGCGGCTGATTGGTTCTTGTCCTTGATCTAGGATGGGACTGGCTTACTTGAAGTTCGTCAAGCCTTTAATGGATCTGCTCTAGACCTGTGTTTATAAGGTTAGAAAAAGAATCATTCAAAGCTCGCATCTGAAGATTAGACAGTCCAGCAACTGAATTTCCGGGACGGTTTTGTTCTTCATGGCTACTCATGGTTCCTGAAATTTCTGAAACACAAAACGTTAGGATTAAAACTCACACTCTCAAGTGTTTGTTCCTCACCCACACACGTGTTTCTCTCGATTTAAAAGTGATCACTCAAGTTTCCACTCAAAGTTCTATGAAGAACAGATCTCGGAATCTGGATGGCCAAACTTAAGCAAAACACACGGGAACTTTAAAGATAGAAAGATAAGAGATTTGTTAAAAAAAAAATCCGTTTTAACCTCCTCAAAGGCTGGATTTCTCCTCAGCCAGCAGGCTTCCTCTTCCACCACCAATCCACAAAGTAAACTCTTTCTTTTTTTTTTAATAATATGGATCTTGCTTGTTTCTTTTTTTTTTTTTTTTTAATAAGTGGATGGTAATGAGGGGCCCGGATTCAAGATAGACAGATGAAGAAGTGTTTAGAAGAAAATGGAAGATGAGAAGATGGATCGAGATAGAGAATACCAGAAGAGTGGCTCTGATACCACTTGAAGGACCCTAAGATCGGATTGCCCTCGACTGGATTCGTTTGGATATGAACTCCGGAAAGGAGAACTGATGGAACGTTGGGTCGCACAAGGGTTGCGGATGTTCCTTGATATTCCCGACTTCAATGGCGCTTGATATGACTCACAAGTCCGCCAAGGAAGATCTCGAACTGGTTGCTTGATATGACTCACAAGACCAACTAGTTGAGAAGTGAATTGCTCGGATATGACTCACAAGACAATCGAAAACAAGTTCTAAAGAGAACAGAGAGTTTAAACTCAGAAACTTAATCCAAAATGATCTGATTTTATTAATGAAATGAAACACTTATTTATAGTACAAGTAGGAGACAAAGGGGCTACTTGACTAGAAGTTTGAAAGACAAATAAAATTAAAGACATTTGACTAGAATTTTGAAAGACAAAGAAGAAAGACTCTTCAATTTGCGGACTGGTCAAAGTGACCCTTCGGCTGGTTGAACCGCGGCCAGGAGCAGGACGGTCGCGGGCCAGTCCGTCTGTTCCGTCTTGTCTGTCTCCTGAACCATCTTCGACCATAATCGTCCTAAGTCTTCTGAAAGATGAAGAATCTGTGCCTTAGAGAGATTCGGATGATCAAAGTGCATGAACTGATCAAATGGATCGATCAGTTTGTCAATACGGTCGGTACGTTCCAAACGTGCGAGAAGAGAGAAGTCGCGTCCAGTTCTTTGTTCGGCTCGGCCTAAGTTGCTTCTGGCTTTACCGTTAGTCTGAGATTGGCGAGTTGTCCGAGAGAGAGACGATCCAGTACGGTCAGTTCGGCTGATAGGTCGAGGATCCAGTCTAAGCTCCTTCCCGTCCATCCGTGGATCAATCTGGTACACAGCTCGGCCTCGGTTGGGGCGATGAACCTCGGTTGGAATGTCCTTATCTTCCTGATGGTCGAGTTCCTCAGACTGAGGCACATCACAACTCATGACCCTTGGCATCTCGCACCCATTCAGATGCTCCAACCGTTCGACCTAACCATCCGTAGGGACTGTCTGGTCCGTACGTGTGTCCGGCCTATGGCCAAAGGACCACGCCTTAACCTACACAAGTCATGAACCATTGTGACTGTTCAGGGAAGGGTTGCAACCGTTCAGAACAGAACAGAACCGCCCCTATCCAATCGGATCACCTGAGGCCGGTTTAGACCATGCGCGCGCCTCACTCGTCGGTTATGGACCGCGACCGCATTACTCAACCAGAACCACGGTTATAACCAATCCAAACACATCAACAAGGCCACGCCAATGTACAGAAGGAGTAGAAGAAGAATTGGATGAAATGAATGAGAAGAATAGGACACAATACAAACGCCCATGGCTAGACCGGTTCGGACTGTCCGATTGTCTTAGCCGATGAGTCGGTGGTTACCCCACTGACCCTATCTGACTGAACCACGGCTTTGGAGTCCTTCTCCAGACGTTTCTCTATGCCTTGGGTATTCATAACCACACGGCCTCCTCTCTCCTAAACCATTCTCCTTGCCGGAGACACAAAACCACCACGACCGGCCCTTTTCCGGCCGATCTCTTGGCCGGGACTCTCTCTCTCTCTCTACGTTTTTATCTGAGAATTTTACTCTGGAATTGGATAATGAAATCAACAGGAGAGACCCCATATTTATAGAAAACGAGGGGGTAAGTCTTGCCCCACGAACAGGCACGACTTGCTAGCGAATGGGCACCATCGGCCAAGGGTTGTCCCCTTTCGGCCACTTGTATCTTTTCGCCCTTTCTGATTGGGTTTGGGGTTGGTCATAAGCCCAATCCACGCCCCAAGACTCCTGGACTTAGCCCACGGCCTTGTCCAAGGACCCAACAGCCCAATGGCCTCATGGCCGGACCTCACAGCCCGCCACTGACCCAGACCATCGGCCTAAAACCCGAACAGTCCGTCTAGCTGAGATGAGCTGACTCCCAGCTGCCTCAGCTGAGTGAGCTAGTAGTCCAGCTAGTGGAGCTGACTTAGTAGTGGCTGAGCTGGAGTGAACTCAACCTAGCTTCGTTAAGCTGGTCGAGCTACTTCTCTATCTCGTCCAGCTACCGTCTTACTTGTCTTAGCCGTCTCTTTGCTCTTATAAGGTTAAGTCTAAGTTTCCTTATGTCTTTAACCTTCTTTCTTGACCATGGAACGCTTGCCTTGATGTCCTAAGACTGGCTGGTACGTTTCCTCGAACCATGGCCGTCCCGACAATCCTTTCCAGGATTGGGAGCGTGACAGCCACATTCGTCCTGTGTGTGCTGACGGAGACACACGGACACACACTGACACACACGGACAGCCATGGATATCTTGTGTGTGCTGATGGACAGCCACAGACGTCCTGTGTGTACTGAACAGACAGCCCACATGGGCCAAAATCACCTGAACAGTCCACGGGAAAGGCCAGCGTGCTGAGTCCAACGACCAGCGTGCTGATATGTGTACTGATGGACAGCCACAGACGTCCTGTGTGTGCTGACGGAGACACACGGACACACACTGAGACACACAGACAGCCATGGATGTCTTGTGGGTGCTGATGGATAGCCACAGACGTCCTGTGTGTACTGAACAGACAGCCCACATGGGCCAAAATCACCCGAACAGTCCACGGGAAGGGCCAGCGTGCTGAGTCTAAGGACCAGCGTGCTGATATGTGTACTGATGGACAGCCACGGACGTCCTGTGTGTGCTGACGGACAAGCACGGACAGCCACAGACTACCTGTGTGTGCTGACGGACACACACGGAGGTCTTGTGTGTGCTGACGGACGTCCTGTGTGTGCTGGCGGACACCCACATACATCCTGTGTGTACTGAACAGACTGCCCACGTGGGGCAACATCACCCAAACACTCCACGGGATTGCCCAGCGTGCTGATTCCAAGGACCAACGTGCTGATATGTGTACTGATGGACAGCCACGGATGTCCTGTGTGTACTGATGGACAGCCACGGATGTCCTGTGTGGGCCAAAATCACCCGAAGAGTCCACGGGAAGGGCCAGTGTGCTGAGTCCAAAGAACAGCGTGCTGATATGTGTACTGATGGACTGCCAGGAACGTCCTGTGTGTGCTGACGGAAACACACGGACACACACGGACAGCCACGGACACACACGGACAGCCACGGACGTCCTATGTGTGCTGACAGACAGCCACAGACATCCTGTGTGTGCTGGCGGACACCCACGGACGTCCTGTGTGTACTGAACAAACAGCCCACGTGGGCCAAAATCATCCAAAGAGTTCACGGGATGGGCCAGCGTGCTGAGTTCAAGGACCAACGTGCTGATATGTGTACTGATGGACAGCCACGAACGTCCTGTGTGTGCTGACGGACACACACGGACAGCCACAGACGTCCTATGTGTGCTGACAAACACACACGAACGTCCCGTGTGTGCTGACGGGCAGCCACGGATGTCGTAAGCGTACTGAACAGACAGCCCACATGGCCCAAAATCACCCGAACAGTCCACGGGAAGGGTCAGCGTGCTGAGTCCAAAGACCAACGTGCTGATATGTGTACAGATGAACAGCCACGGACGTCCTGTGTGTGCTGATGGAAACACACGGACAGCTACGGACGTCGTTTATGTGCAGACGGACACACACAAACGTCATGTGTGTGCTGACGGACACCCACGGACGCCCTGTGTGTACTGAACACACATCCCACGTGGACCAAAATCACCCAAAGAGTCCACGGGAAGGGCCAGTGTGCTGAGTCCAAGGAACAGCGTGCTGAAATGTGTACTGATGGACAGCCAGGAACGTCCTGTGTGTGTTGACGGAAAAATACGGACACACACGAACAGCCACGGACGTCCTGTGTGTGCTGGCTGACACCCACGGACGTTCTGTGTGTACTGAACAGACAGCCCACGTGGGCCAAAATCACCCGAACAGTCCACGGGAAGGGCCAGCATGCTGAGTCTAAGGACCAGCGTGCTGATATGTGTACTGATGGACAGCGACGGACATCCTGTGTGTGCTGACGGACACCCACGGACAGCCACGGACTACCTGTGTGTGCTGACGGACACACACGGACATCCTGTGTGTGCTGACGGACACCCACGGACGTCCTATGTGTGCTGGCGGACACCCACGGAAGTCCTGCGTGTTCTGGCGGACACCCACAGACGTCATGTGGGTACTGAACAGACAGCCCACGTGGGCCAAAATCACCCAAACAGTCCACAGGATGGCCCAGCGTGCTGATTCCAAGGACCAACGTGCTGATATGTGTACTGATGGACAGCCACGTATGTCCTGTGTGTGCTGACGGAAACACACGGACAGCTACGGACGTCGTTTATGTCCTGACAGACACACACGAACGTCATGTATGTGCTGACGGACACCCACGGACGTCCTGTGTGTACTGAACAGACATCCCACGTGGACCAAAATCACCCAAAGAGTCCACGGGAAGGGCCAGTGTGCTGAGTCCAAGGAACAGCGTGCTGATATGTGTACTGATGGACAGCCAGGAACGTCCTGTGTGTGTTGACGGAAAAACATGGACACACACGAACAGCCACGGACGTCCTGTGTGTGCTGGCTACCCATGGACGTTCTGTGTGTACTGAACAGACAGCCCACGTGGGCCAAAATCACACGAACAGTCCACGGGAAGGGCCAGCGTGCTGAGTCTAAGGACCAGCGTGCTGATATGTGTACTGATGGACAGCGACGGACATCCTGTGTGTGCGGACGGACACCCACGGACAGCCACGGACTACCTGTGTGTGCCGACGGACACACACGGACATCCTGTGTGTGCTGACGGACACCCACGGACGTCCTATGTGTGCTGGCGGACACCCACGGACGTCCTGTGTGTACTGAACAGACAGCCCACGTGCGACAACATCACCCAAATAGTCCACGGGATTGCCCAGCGTGCTGATTCCAATGACCAACGTGCTGATATGTGTACTGATGGACAGCCACAGATGTCCTGTGTGTTCTGACGGAAACACACGGACACACACGGACAGCCACGGACGTCCTATGTGTGCTGACAGACAGCCACGGACGTCCTGTGTGTGCTGGCGGACACCCACGGACGTCCTGTGTGTACTGAACAAACAGCCCACGTGGGCCAAAATCATCCAAACAGTTCACGGGAAGCGTGCTGAGTTCAAGGACCAACGTGCTGATATGTGTACTGATGGACAGCCACGGACGTCCTGTGTGTGCTGACGGACACACAAGGACACACACGGACAGCCACAGACGTCCTATGTGTGCTGACAGACACACACGAACGTCCCGTGTGTGCTGACGGACAACCACGGACGTCCTGTGTGTACTGAACAGACAGCCCACATGGGCCAAAATCACCCGAACAGTCCACGGGAAGGGTCAGCGTGCTGAGTCCATGGACCAACGTGCTGATATGTGTACTGATGGACAGCCACAAACGTCTTGTGTGTGCTGACAGACACACACGGACAGCCACTGACGACCTGTGTGTGCTGACGGATGTTGGGGTCAAAAACAGTTACGACGAATTTAACATTAAAAACGTCCGAGGAAGAAAATAAGAATTTCTCCGAAGAGTACTTTTCGAAATAGATTCTTCCTTACGAAAAAGCTTTACGGAAGAAAGAATCGAGATGTCCGACGAAAGCTCGAAACGGGTCGTTACGCAGCGACCGAACGTCCGTCCCGGTCGGTTGCAACGTAGCGACCGAGCCCGGCCAAACTCGGTCGCTACGTAGCGACCGAGCGATCGTCCTGCTCGGTCGCTACATAGCGACCGAGCTCAAGCCATAGCTCGGTCGCTACGTAGCGACCGAGCAATCGTCCCGCTCGGTCGCTACGTAGCGACTGAGCTCGAGCCAAAGCTCGGTCGCTACGTAGCGACCAAGCGATCGTCCCGCTCGGTCGCTACGTAGCAACCGAGCTCGGCCAAGCTCGGTCGCTACGTAGCGACCGGGCTCGAGCCAAAGTTTGGTCGCTGTGTAAGCGATTGAACCTTTCCGAACATCGATACGACACCAGTTCTTGCATTCTCGTCAAAACCTTTGAATGCTATCTCCCGAAGAACGTAGCAAGCTCAGTCCATGTTTCCCGCCATTCTAATTCATCGATCAAACTTCGCGGATTAGAAACCGCGGAAAACTCGTAGTAAACGTGTCGAGTCGGAAGACGGCCCAAAGGGACCTAAAACACGACTCGAGGCCCATCATATGATTTTCCTAACCAAAAGCCCGTAAACCACAGCATGGTTTATGCTTGGCCCACAAGGGAGGATAAATGTCAAGTTTCCGCGGATAAATACGGAAGTTTTGAAGATAATTGTGAAGATCGGGAAAAATGGAATATCTCCATTTTTATGCTATGACGGCTTAAGGGCAGAAGAGTAAAAGCGTAAACCGACCTTGGAGCTAGTATATAAGGAGTCCTAGGCGAGGAGCAAGAGGGGAGAACTTTTTCAGAGCAAACTTAGCACTTAGAGCAATTTAGGCATTTTTCCGTTTTTGTTATTTCGAGCTGCGACTCAATTAGGTTTAGTCGTCTTAGGGTTACTAGAACTAGGAATCTCGCCGACAGCTCTCGAGCCCAGGCTTATACCTTGTTGTAAACGCTCATACGCAGATTCGGAATAAGATCTACTTTGCTCTCTTTTCGATTTCTTATTTTAATCGTTGTTGTTCTCGTGTTCTGATTGCTTGACGTGTGGTAATTAACAGATATCCGGGTCCTCTGGAAATTAGGGTTTTCTTAGTTTCCTTATTTAAATGGAAATCGACAGTGTGAATTTAGGTTCCCACAGTTTGGCGCTAGAAGGAGGGGGACATACGGATCAATCTAGCCCGCAAAAGCCACTCAACGATCAGGAACGACATGCAAGATTCGATGTGTGCGAACGTCATCTCATTCAAGGGGGGAGAAACGATCGATCGAGCCAAGCCTCGAAACGATCTCCTTGTTATCGAGTTGACGATTCGAGATATCAACGTCGCTAGAGTGCTAATCGATACCGGAAGCTCGGCCGATATCATCTTCAAAGACACTCTTGAAAAGATGGGGATCAATCAATCCGAAGTCACGAAATGCCCAAGCCCACTTCTAGGACTTTCGGGGGAAACGACCATGGCCTATGGATCGATTAGACTCACTGTCAAAGCCGGAACCGTGACAAACGTCACAGAGTTTCTAGTCGTTGACCGCCCCGCATCTTACAACGTTATCATGGGAACGCCATGGTTGAACACCATGGGCGCAATCCCATCAACCTATCATCTTTGCCTCAAGTTCCCGACCCCTAACGGAGTCGAGGTAATTTGGGGAATTCCGAGAGTTTCACAGGTTTGTTTCGCCGCGGAACTAAAACGAAATAGACCGATCCTCGAAATCACTCCTAAGAGAGCGGATAAAAAGACCTCCAGCAAAGATATGCGAAGTCAGGATTCAGCGGAATTCTTCTGGCAGTCTCGCAGCATCGCAGCTCTAGATGAAAAACACGAGCCAACATGCGAACCCGTGGTAACGATCTGTCTCGTCGAAGCCTTCCCAGAACGCTGCATCGAGATTGGAGCCAATCTCCACGAGCCTTTAAGGACTGAACTCATAACCTGTCTTAAAAGGAACCTTAATACTTTCGCATGGGCTGCGGAAGATATGCTGGGAATCGACATTAACATAACATGTCACGAGCTGAATATCGACCCAACATTCAAACCCGTCAAACAGAAAAGACGGAAGCTAGGACCTGAACGTGCTGCCGCAGTAAACGATGAGGTCGAAAAACTACTTAAGGTTGGGTCGATAACGGAAGTAAGATACCCGGACTGGCTCGCCAACCCTGTAGTAGTCAAAAAGAAAAACGGAAAGTGGCGAGTTTGCGTAGATTTTACCGACCTAAACAAGGCATGTCCAAAGGATAGCTTCCCTCTACCACATATCGATCGATTGGTAGAAGCAACAGCAGGCAACAAACTCTTATCCTTCATGGATGCCTTCTCAGGTTATAATCAAATTAGGATGAATCCCGACGATCGTGAGAAGACTGCGTTCATTACCGATCGCGGAACTTATTGCTATAAGGTAATGCCCTTCGGCCTCAAAAACGCTGGAGCAACTTACCAATGACTCGTGAACCGAATGTTCTCCAAACAACTCGGAAAAACGATGGAAGTTTATATCGACGACATGCTCGTCAAATCCCTCAAAGCAAGAGATCACGTGTCACATCTCGAAGAATGCTTTGCACAACTAAATTCCCATAACATGAAGCTCAACCTGACGAAATGTAGATTCGCCGTGGCATCGGGAGAATTCCTCGGCTACTTGGTCATATACCGCGGTATCGAAGCAAATCCAAAACAGATCAACGCACTAATCGAGATGGCTTCACCAAAGAATAAGCGGGAAGTCCAAAAACTGACCGGCAGAATCGCAGCGCTTAACCGATTTATTTCACGATCAACAGACAAGTGCCTGCCCTTCTACGACTTCTTGCGAGGAAATAAAAAATTCGAATGGTCGGAAGAATGCGAAAACGCCTTCCAACAGCTGAAGCGTTATTTAGCTACTCCTCCAGTCCTCGCAAAACCCATGGAAGGGGAGCCTTTATTCTTACACATCGCTGTGTCGGCAACAGCCGTAAGTGGAGTCCTGATCAGGGAAGAACGCGGGGAGCAGAAACCTATTTTCTACATAAGCAAAACATTGCTGGATGCCGAATCTAGGTATCCGTTGATGGAAAAATTGGCATGCGCGGTTGTAACATCGGCCCGAAAATTAAGACCATATTTCCAATCCCACACAATCATCATCCTCACGACTTTTCCCTTACGGACAATTTTGCATAGCCCGAGTCAGTCAGGCCGACTGGCTAAGTGGGCGGTCGAGTTGAGCGAGTATGACATCGAATACCGACCAAGGACGAGCGCCAAATCACAAGTGCTCGCAGACTTCCTGGTCGAACTTCCAACGGGAACAATAACCAATGAGGAACCAAATTCCACCTGGCTCCTCCACGTCGACGGATCCTCATCCAAGCAAGGTTCAGGTATCGGGATCCGTCTCACATCTCCAACGAACGAGATCTTGGAACAATCGTTCAGGCTAGAATTCCATGCTTCAAACAACGAGGCCGAATACGAAGCATTAATCGCAGGTCTACGTTTGGCTCACGGCTTAAAAATACGTAATCTCCACGCTTACTGCGACTCCCAGTTAGTGGCCAGTCAATTCAGCGGAGAGTATGAGGCCAGAGACGAACGGATGGACGCATACCTCAAACTGGTCCAAGGTCTAGCTCAAGACTTCGACTATTTCGCCCTTACCCGGATCCCCCGTTTCGAGAATGTCCAGGCAGACGCCCTCGCAGCCCTGGCATCACTACTTATAGAAGTATGGGTTCGGAATATCGTCTCGACGACTTTTTTCCGCGGAGTTTAAAAATGTGAATTTCGTCTGATACACTTAAACTTGTCAAAGTCATCTATCCGCCCGCTAGAGTCACAACGCTAACGGGCTGGGGGGGCTAACTGTTGGGGTCAAAAACGGTTACGACGAATTTAACATTAAAAACGTCCGAGGAAGAAAATAAGAATTTCTCCGAAGAGTACTTTTCGAAATAGATTCTTCCTTACGAAAAAGCTTTACGGAAGAAAGAATCGAGATGTCCGACGAAAGCCCGAAACGGGTCGTTACGCAGCGACCGAACGTCCGTCCCGCTCGGTCGCTACGTAGCGACCGAGCACGGCCAAACTCGGTCGCTACGTAGCGACCGAGCAATCGTCCCGCTCGGTCGTTATGTAGCGACCAAGATCGAGCCAAAGCACGGTCGCTACATAGCGACCGAGCGATTGTCCCGCTCGGTCGCTACGTAGCGACCGAGCTCAGCCAAGTTCGGTCGCTACGTAGCGACCGAGCTCGAGCCAAAGCTCGGTCGCTACGTAGCGACAGAGCGATCGTCCCGCTCAGTCGCTACGTAGCGACCGAGCTCGACCGAGCTCAGCCAAGCTCGGTCGCTACGTAGCGACCGAGCGCTCGTCCCGCTCGGTCGCTACGAAGCAACCGGGCTCGAGCCAAAGTTCGGTCGCTGTGTAAGCGATTGAACCTTTCCGAACATCGATACGACACCAGTTCTTGCATTCTCGTCAAAACCTTCGAATGCTATCTCCCGAAGACCGTAGCAAGCTCAGTCCATGTTTCCCGCCATTCTAATTCGTCGATCAAACTTTGCGGATTAGAAACCGTGGAAAACTCGTAGTAAACGTGTCGAGTCAGAAGACGGCCCAAAGGGACCTAAAACACGACTCGAGGCCCATCCTATGATTTTCCTAACCAAAAGCCCGTAAACCACAGCATGGTTTACGCTTGGCCCACAAGGGAGGATAAATGTCAAGTTTCCGCGGATAAATACGGAAGTTTTGAAGATAATTGTGAAGATCGGGAAAAATGGAATATCTCCATTTTTATGCTATGACGGCTTAAGGGCAGAAGAGTAAAAGCGTAAACCGACCTTGGAGCTAGTATATAAGGAGTCCTAGGCGAGGAGCAAGAGGGAAGAACTTTTTCAGAGCAAACTTAGTACTTAAAGCAATTTAGGCATTTTTCCGTTTTTGTTATTTCGAGCTGCGACTCAATTAGGTTTAGCCGTCTTAGGGTTACTAGAACAAGGAATCTCGCCGACAGCTCTCGAGCCCAGGCTTATACCTTGTTGTAAACGCTCATACGCAGATTCGGAATAAGATCTACTTTGCTCTCTTTTCGATTTCTTTTTTTTATCGTTGTTGTTCTCGTGTTCTGATTGCTTGACGTGTTGTAATTAATTGATATCCGGGTCCTCTGGGAAATTAGGGTTTTCCTAGTTTCCTTATTTAAACGGAAATCGACAGTGTGAATTTCGGTTCCCACAACGGACACCCACGGATGTCCTGTGTGTACTGAACAGACAGCCCACGTGGGCCAAAATCACCCGAACAGTCCACGGGAAGGGCCAGCGTGCTGAGTCCAAGGACCAGCGTGCTGGTATGTGTACTGATGGACAGCCACAGACGTCCTGTGTGTGCTGACGGAGACACACAGACACCCACTGACACACACGGACAGCCATGGATGTCTTGTGTGTGCTGATGGACAGCCACAGACGTCCTGTGTGTACTGAACAGACAGCCCACATGGGCCAAAATCACCTGAACAGTCCACGGGAATGGCCAGCGTGCTGAGTCCAACGACCAGCGTGCTGATATGTGTACTGATGGACAGCCACAGACGTCCAGTGTGTGCTGACGGAGACACACGGACACACACTGACACACACGGACAGCCATGGATGTCTTGTGTGTGCTGATGGACGGCCACAGACGTCCTGTGTGTACTGAACAGACAGCCCACATGGGCCAAAATCACCTGAACAGTCCATGGGAAGGGTCAGCGTGCTGAGTCCAAGGACCAACGTGCTGATATGTGTACGGATGGACAGCCACGGACGTCATGTGTGTGCTGACGGACACACACGGACACACACGGACAAACACAGACAGCCACGGACGACCTGTGTGTGCTGACGGACACACACGGACGTCATGTGTGTGCTGACGGACACCCACGGACGTCCTGTGTGTGCTTGCGGACACCCACGGACGTCCTGTGTGTACTGAACAGACAGTCCACGTGGGCCAAAATCACCCAAACAGTCCACAGGATGGCCCAGCGTGCTGATTCCAAGGACCAACGTGCTGATATGTGTACTGATGGACAGCCACGTATGTCCTGTGTGTGCTGACGGAAACACACGGACACACACACGGACAGCTACAGACGTCCTTTATGTGCTGACAGACACACACGAACGTCATGTGTGTGCTGACGGACACCCACGGACGTCCTGTGTGTACTGAACAGACATCCCACGTGGACCAAAATCACCGAAAGAGTCCACGGGAAGGGCCAGTGTGCTGAGTCTAAGGAACAGCGTGCTGATATGTGTACTGATGGACAGCTAGGAACGTCCTGTGTGTGTTGACGGAAACACACGGACACACACAAACAGCCACGGATGTGACACCCCCGATTATAAATAACCGGAAATGACACGGTCGATGTTCCCTGATGGTCGACCCGAGGTTCTCGAAATAAATCCGATCGCCTTAGACCAACAACCAATTCTAGATTAATCCTTAATTAATCTCATATTAATCTTTAATTAATCCAAGATTAGTACTTAATTAATCATGATTACTCTTTAATTAATCTCAGATTAATTCTCAATTAAACCAAGATTAATTCTTAATTAACCAAGATTAATCCATAATCAAAACCATGATTATTTCATAATTAAGATTAGTACTTGACAACAAGTACTAAGATTATGATTAACCTCACTCTAACCTTTTGATTACTCTTATGTATAGTTCACAATAAGTAAACATAACACCATTCTTATAAACTTGAGAGACTTTACTAACTCAATCAATCTCAACATCTATCTAGACTCACCTAAAGATTAGTCTTGAAACTGGCTTGGACAAGACTTGAGTTCCACTTGAACAAGGCTGAATGGACCAAGAGACTGAATGGACAGGACTGGATACTTCAAGCTTTACTCTACCTCTGACCTGAAACAGAGTGGTATGATCACAAGATCAGTTCGGTTCTAGTCAGTCTACCAAAGTTCAGGACAAGATCAGACTGAGTTCAAATCGGTTTACTCAAGGCCAGATCAAAACATCATAGCTGGTGATTCTAAGAGGTTAATTCAAACCGAAATTAATCAAAATCTGAACTATATCACCACTTAGAGAACTGATCCGACCAAGTTCTTATGTAAACATCAACTAGCTCTGATCAAGATATTACTGAGGTAAGAGACCAAAGCTTACCAAGATGAACCAAAGGATTAGATGGCCTCAGCTGATCCTCTTCTCCAAGGTAAGCTTGTGGCTGGACTGATCAAAGAGAAAGATCAAGGCCTGATCATGATCTTAACTAAACTAGGTCTAGGTTTTTAATCAACAATCTCACCTTCTGATCTTTCTCAAAGCAACAGACTGGTCTAGGGTTGAAGATTAGATCACCAAGAATTTTTTCTTGATTTATTTTCCTAATTTTCTCACTGATTTTTCTGTTCTTCTTTCTCTCTTTCTCTCTGAAATTCTCTAGGTTTTTCTGTAGGTTTCAGAACGTGGGAAGCAGCTGTAGAGGGGTTAAATATGAGGTGAGCTTGCTTCAGGTGAGGGTTTCACTCAGGACAAAGCTAAGCTGAGTGGGGACAGCTGACCAGCTGCTTCAGCACTCTCAGCACAAGCTGCTGTCCTTTCCTTAACCTGAAGAAACTCCAGCCGTTTCATGTGCTTCTCACATGACAATCTAAGAAACAAGGCAAGCAAGCAGCTTGTGATTGTCATGTGCCAGTTACTGAAGAAGCTAGGCAAGCAGGCAGGTGCAAGTCATGTGATTAAAGACTGAGCAAGCAGGCTGGTGGAAGACATGAGTCTGGTCCAAAATTACTTGTAGCAGTTGGTTGATAATTTCCAATAATTTTTCAACCAAATATTCCTTGTCTTTGGCTCTCGTCTTGTTCTCGGAAAATCTCTTCCAGTTTAATAAAAATTCGACCAAAATATTTAAGACTCGACCAAACTATCAAGTGAAGGTCTTTCAACCACAAGACAGTCCCTTCGAGAAATTAATCTACCGGGTTGATTTTTATTTTTATTAATCCTTGTTAAACCAACTAAAAACTGGTCGAGCGGGATTTTTCTCGACCAAAAATTTATTGGCTCATGAGGGTTATTACACTCTTCCCCCCTTAAAAGAATTCATCCCCGAATTCTCAAAATACAAGTGTACACCCTTTACTGGACGACTTGGGTATCTGAGAAGAGTTCTGGATAATCAACTCGGAACTTATCTTCATCCTCCCATGTTATAACAACTCTCTGTCGCTTTCCCCAAAATACTTGAAGTTGCAAAATTTCCCTATTCTTCAATTTCTTGATACGACGCTCGCCTATCCGCAAAGGGCCTTCAGGATAAGTGAGGTTAGGTTGCAAGTTCTCTGGTCGCTTCGGCTCGACCATATTCGGATCTGGTATATGCTTACGCAACATCGATACATGAAATACCGGATGCATAGGCATATCGTGTGGAAGTTCTAGTCTATAGGCTACTTCTCCAATTCTGGCGACAATTCGGTATGGCCCAATATAACGAGTAGCCAGCTTCCCTATTTTTCCAAATCGATCCTTTCCTTTTTGTGCAGCTACTTTCAAGAGGACTAAATCATTTACTGCAAAAATGACTTCTCTTCTACCGCGGTCTGCATACTTCTTTTGTCGGTCTTGAGCCTTCTTCATATTGGTTAGAATTATCCTTACTTTCTCTGCAGCCTCATCTACTATTTCTGGACCAAGAATTCTTCTCTCACCAACTTCTGCCAAACATACTGGTGTTCTACAAGGTCGACCATACAATGCTTCGTATGGTGACATACCAATACTAGAGTGGTAGCTATTGTTGTAGGAGAATTCTATCAGCGGAAAAAACTTTTCCCAAGGACCATTCCACTCGAGGATACATAACCTTAACAGATCTTCCAGAGTTCTAATGGTTCTTTCGGTTTGGCCATCGGTTTCTGGATGAAATGATGTACTCATACGCAAATCAGTTCCCAAGGCTTGTTGAAAGGCTCGCCAAAATTCAGCTGTAAAGCGCGGGTCTCGGTCTGAAACTATATTTGCTGGTACACCATGAAGCTTTACTATTTCCTCCAAATACAGCTCTGCTAACGTCATAACTTTGTCTGTAAGTTTCATCGGTAGGAAATGAGCAGATTTGGTGAGACGATCGACAATCACCCAAACTGCATCATTCCCACAGCCGGGTGCTCGAGGTAAACCAGAAATAAAGTCCATTGCTACTGCATCCCATTTCCATTCAGGGATAGGTAGGCTTTGAAGTAAGCCACCTGGGACTTGGTGTTCAGCTTTTATCTGCTGGACACTGAGAAACCCATATGGCAACATCTCTCTTCATCCCTGGCCAGTGGTAATATCTTTTGATATCTTGATACATCTTTGTGCTCCCGGGATGAATACTTAAGAGAGAATGGTGTGCAGTTCTTAGAATCTCCTCTTGAAGTCCTTCTCCTTTCGGAACAGTTACTCGACCATTGAGTAACAAAGTTCCATCACTTGCAACTTGATATCCTCCGAAGTTTCCTTCATTCAACTGCTCTCGTATCTTCTTCAGGTTCACATCTCTCATTTGATATTCTCGGATACGAGAAAGTAAACCAGCTTGGCTTACTGCTTGTAGTCCTAGAGGTTCTCTTTCCTCTCCTTCTAAGGCAGCCAAACTAATCATCTTGAATTCCGCTTCCAGGTTCTGGAGTTCTTTTTCAATATCTACATCAACTTTCCTTCTGCTCAACGCATCTGCAACAACGTTGGCTTTTCCTGGATGGTATAGGTTCTGCATGTCGTAATCAGCTACGAACTCCATCCATCGTCTTTGCCTTAGGTTCAAATCAGGTTGAGTGAAAAGATACTTAAGGCTTTTATGGTCAGTGAACACTTGGATCTTCTCACCATACATGTACGATCGCCAAATCCGAAGGGCAAATACTACTGCAGCCATCTCTAGGTCATGTGTCGGATAATTCACTTCATGCTTTCTTAGTTGCCTAGATGCATAGGCGATTACCTTATCTTCCTGCATCAGCACACAACCTAAACCAACATGAGATGCATCCGTATACACAGTGTATGGTTGGTTAGGCTTAGGCAATGCTAAGATAGGTGCAGTCGTCAAAGCTTCTTTTAACTTTTCGAATGCTTTCTCGGTTTCTATACTCCATTCATAAGCAATCCCTTTACCGGTAAGACGAGTCAAAGGCTTTGATATGCTTGCAAATCCTTGGACAAACTTTCTGTAATAGCCGGCCAATCCGAGAAAACTTCGAATCTCGGTAACAGAAGTCGGATGCGGCCATTCCTTAATAGCAGCTATCTTTTCTGGATCGATGGCAACTCCTTCTTCTGACATTCGATGTCCTAAGAAGCCAACTTCTCTTTTCCAGAAACGACATTTACTAAGCTTAGCAAAAGGCTTTTGATCTCGGAGACGCTCCAAAACTAGTCGTTGATGCCTTTCGTGTTCTTCTGCACTTCGGGAATATATGAGGATGTCGTCAATGAATATGATAACAAACTCATCCAGGTAATCCCGAAATACTTCATTCATCAGTCGCATAAATGCAGCCGGGGCATTGGTAAGACCAAAAGGCATTACTACGAACTCAAAGTGTCCATAGCGGGAAAGGCGGTATCATGATATCGGCTTCGGAAATCGGAATCTGATGATAACCCGAAGCTAAATCAATCTTCGAAAACCAGCTTGCACCTTGTAACTGGTCTAATAGTTCATCAATTCTTGGGAGTGGGTACTTGTCTTTTATGGTTACGTTATTGATTCCACGATAATCAATACATAACCGCATGCTTCCGTCTTTCTTCTTTACAAATAGCACGGGTGCTCCCCATGGTGATGAACTAGGACGTATGAAACCTTTGTCTAACAAATCAGCTAACTGCTGCTTCAACTCAGCGAGTTCTGCTGGTGCCATTCGGTATGGTGCCTTTGCTATTGCAGCTGATCCGGGTTCTAAGGTTATACTAAAGGGGTTACTCCTAGACGGCGGCAATCTCCTCTAATGCCTTAAACACGTCCTCGTATTCTCTGACTACTGGTATTTCTTCCATGTTCTGCTCTTTCTCGTCTTCTACTGGTCCAGCAACTAAGGTCACTAAGTATACTTCTTTACCCTTCTCCAAAAGGTTTTCAATTCTCAGTGCTGACACTAATGACGCTCCAACACTTGGTACTATGCCATGGTAAGCTAAAGGGGGTTGGGTATCTCTCTCGAAAACAATCTTCCCTCGACCACAATCAAGGTGAGCTCGGTAACTTGACAGCCAATCCATCCCTAAGATTACCTCGTACCTCTCTAAGGGGAGAACTAACAAATCAGCCGGAAAAACCATATCTTGGATAATGATTGGAACTCTTAGAATACAGCCTTCAGTTTCAAGAACTTGATCTTCGGGAGTTAGAACAGGAATGGATAAATTCACCTTAGTGAATTCTCCATCGAATCGGGATGCTACTTCGGGAGCTACAAAACTATGTGTTGCTCCAGAATCGAAAAGGATGTGGGCGGATATTCCACCCACAAGCAAAGTCCCTGTCAATAATTGACTTTACCGTCAATTACTTACTCAACCACTTTTATTATTTTATTTTTTTATACCACTAATTCACAAATCATTAAAAAAATTATGCAACACTCAATTTGGTAAGAAAACAAACCTGAAATTGGACCCTGAGGTGGTCCGGATGGTCCTGGTAACTCTAAAGCGTAAGCCCTACCAGCAGTGGCTTGACGCTTAGCAGGAGGTAAGGGTAAAGGTGGGTTAACTGGTCTGGCGGGTAGAGCACTCGATACAACAGGCTGAGCAAGATGAGTGCGTGGACATGATGTCGCGTAATGTCCTCGCTCTCCACACGTGAAACAAGTAATGTGAGATGGTACAGCCGATTGGAACGGTACCACGTTCGGACAATCTCGCCTAACATGGCCCAGCTGGCCACAAGTGAAACAAGTCAGGGTTCTAGGCATAGGACCTCCAGAATGACCCCCACGAAAAACTCTACCTCCTCCTCCTTGCTGCATAGCAGAATGCGGCTGAGGTTGGAACGGAACAGATGGACGTCTAGGTTGTGCAGAATGGCTAGAAAAAGCTCTCTCAGCAGCAATGGCCTCCTCAACGTTCACAGCACGCTCAACAAGATCAGCAAGCCTATGAAACTCTACTGCCTCAAGTCTGCTCCTGATATATGGGTTAATTCCTCGAAGGAACTTACGGATAATCATCATCTCGTCCTCCCGACCATAGTGGACATAGTTCCTGAGACGGGTGAACTCTGCCTCATACTTCCTAACAGATAATCCTCCCTGAACTAGCTCCATGAATTTAATTTCCAATCGATCACGGGCTTCCGGTGGGAAGTACTTTCGAGCGAACGCTGTACGGAAGTCAGCCCAACTCAGATTGAATTCTCTAAAGTTCCCCTCAACGCATAACCACCAACTGATGGCGTCCTTCTCCAGATAGTAAACAGCCACGTCCTTCCTGAATTCTACCGAACAACGGGTTGGAGCAAAGTTCTGCTCGAGATTGTGCAGCCATGCATCAGCTTCAAAGGGATCAGTACCTCCCTGGTAACGCTTCGTCCCCAAGTTCTTCATAATCATGACTATCTTCAGAAAGTCCAGATGAGAAATGGTAGGTACTGGAGCTGGCTGAGCATGCTGTGCTTCAAGCTGTGCATTCAGTGCTTGATGTTGCAAATTCACCATCTCAGCCATCAGTTCTAGAAGTGCTATTATACCTGAATCAGTTGGCGCTGGTCCAGGTTGTGCTGCCGGAATAGGTGCAGCAGGGGCTGGTGGAAAATGAGCAGCAGGAGATGCAGGAGCTGCGGGATGATCTCCGTGCACTGGACTATCGTGTACCACATCCACCTCGATGTCCATAAAGTACGGGTCTGGAGACAAAGGCATGTGCACCCGTGTCTGATCATATGACCCTTCAGATGGGTCAGTCTCAAAGCTAGAGCCCGAAGGTGTAGCATCAAAGCTAGGAGTCGGAAGTGGTGTCAGAGTAGATGGCAGCAAAGAGTCTGAAGATGATGAAATCGAAATTGGGAGGTTTGGACCTCCACGGCGTCCAAAGAGTGCTCTTCTCGGTGGCATCTGCAACGAAAGAACATGGTAAGTTTCTACCCAGGTCTATCTATTTCTAAAAGAAGGAACAAACCAGCATATCCTAATTATCCTTGCGACACATTTTTGACTCGAAAATTATTTGAAACAAGTCCCAATCTAGCATCGTATAACCATGCTCTGATACCACCTTTGTGACACCCCCAATTATAAATAACCGGAAATGACACGGTCGATGTTCCCTGATGGTCGACCCGAGGTTCTCGAAATAAATCCGATCGCCTTAGACCAACAACCAAAGAACACATACGCTCCTATCGAATATTACTCTAGGATTTTCAACCCGATAAAGCAATATTCGATAGTTAGTTCGTCCCGGACAAGGACTAATATCATATGAGAACTCGTAATTTATAAACATCTTTTATACATTATTTATTTACTTTAAACATCTTACAAAGTGTTATAGTTTTATCCTATGGCCTATTGCCCAACAACGTTTTAAGTAAATATACATCAAAAGGTACGTTGCAAGGACAACAAAATACTACCGCTGGTTGGCCATTCCTTCCGTCCAAAAAGTAAAGTGTCTCCCGCCTAAGGGTTACCTGCACACACAAATGAGTCATGAGCAACTAATTTACTCAGTGAATCTAGAATCACAACACAATCAATAATAAACCAAACCGTTATCAAATGCATATACATGATCATGCAAGTACTAGTACTATACTTTAATATCGATCCTCATTGTGAATACTTAATTTAAACATCACTTCCACAACATCCGCCCGTTACCATACTCATATAATACAATATATATACTAGACCCCAGAAACCACTAAGGCTAACCGAGACTAGTGAGTTAGCATCACCATCATTGTCGAATGTCCGGTATGAACAATCCGACACTGCATTGTCATGCAGTACACGGTCTCCAGGGAGCTACCCCATCATCGTGTCTTCATGACCTTGTCCCGTTCGCAGGACCAAGTCATGGTAATGCGGGGGCTTTAGGGATAGTGAATATAACAAGACTTCACATGATTTTACTTCCATAATCATTCCGAAATTAATTCATAATTAATCCTTAATTAATCATAATTAACTCTTAATTAATTCTAGATTAATCCTTAATTAATCTCATATTAATCTTTAATTAATCCAAGATTAGTACTTAATTAATCATGATTACTCTTTAATTAATCTCAGATTAATTCTCAATTAAACCAAGATTAATTCTTAATTAACCAAGATTAATCCATAATCAAAACCATGATTATTTCATAATTAAGATTAGTACTTGACAACAAGTACTAAGATTATGATTAACCTCACTCTAACCTTTTGATTACTCTTATGTATAGTTCACAATAAGTAAACATAACACCATTCTTATAAACTTGAGAGACTTTACTAACTCAATCAATCTCAACATCTATCTAGACTCACCTAAAGATTAGTCTTGAAACTGGCTTGGACAAGACTTGAGTTCCACTTGAACAAGGCTGAATGGACCAAGAGACTGAATGGACAGGACTGGATACTTCAAGCTTTACTCTACCTCTGACCTGAAACAGAGTGGTATGATCACAAGATCAGTTCGGTTCTAGTCAGTCTACCAAAGTTCAGGACAAGATCAGACTGAGTTCAAATCGGTTTACTCAAGGCCAGATCAAAACATCATAGCTGGTGATTCTATGAGGTTGATTCAAACCGAAATTAATCAAAATCTGAACTATATCACCACTTAGAGAACTGATCCGACGAAGTTCTTATGTAAACATCAACTAGCTCTGATCAAGACATTACTGAGGTAAGAGACCAAAGATTACCAAGATGAACCAAAGGATTAGATGGCCTCAGCTGATCCTCTTCTCCAAGGTAAGCTTGTGGCTGGACAGATCAAAGAGAAAGATCAAGGCCTGATCATGATCTTAACTAAACTAGGTCTAGGTTTTTATTCAACAATCTCACCTTCTGATCTTTCTCAAAGCAACAGACTGGTCTAGGGTTGAAGATTAGATCACCAAGAATTTTTTCTTGATTTATTTTCCTAATTTTCTCACTGATTTTTCTGTTCTTCTTTCTCTCTTTCTCTCTGAAATTCTCTAGGTTTTTCTGTAGGTTTCAGAACGTGGGAAGCAGCTGGAGAGGGGTTAAATATGAGGTGAGCTTGCTTCAGGTGAGGGTTTCACTCAGGACAAAGCTAAGCTGAGTGAGGACAGCTGACCAGCTGCTTCAGCACTATCAGCACAAGCTGCTGTCCTTTCCTTAAACCTGAAGAAACTCCAGCCCTTTCATGGGCTTCTCACATGACAATCTAAGAAACAAGGCAAGCAAGCAGCTTGTGATTGTCATGTGCCAGTTACTGAAGAAGCTAGGCAAGCAGGCAGGTGCAAGTCATGTGATTAAAGACTGAGCAAGCAGGCTGGTGGAAGACATGAGTCTGGTCCAAAATTACTTGTAGCAGTTGGTTGATAATTTCCAATAATTTTTCAACCAAATATTCCTTGTCTTTGGCTCTCATCTTGTTCTCGGAAAATCTCTTCCAGTTTAATAAAAATTCGACCAAAATATTTAAGACTCGACCAAACTATCAAGTGAAGGTCTTTCAACCACAAGACAGTCCCTTCGAGAAATTAATCTACCGGGTCGATTTTTATTTTTATTAATCCTTGTTAAACCAACTAAAAACTGGTCGAGCGGGATTTTTCTCGACCAAAAATTTATTGGCTCATGAGGGTTATTACAACGGACGTCCTGTGTGTGCTGGCAGACACCCACGGACGTTCTGTGTGTACTGAACAGACAGCCCACGTGGGCCAAAATCACCCGAACAGTCCACGGGAAGGGCCAGCGTGCTGAGTCTAAGGACCCGCGTGCTGATATGTGTACTGATGGACAGCGACGGACGTCCTGTGTGTGCTGACGGACACACACGGACAGCCATGGACTACCTGTGCGTGCTGACGGACACACACAGACGTCCTGTGTGTGCTGACGAACACCCACGGACGTCCTATGTGTGCTGGCGGACACCCACAGACGTCCAGTGTGTACTGAACAGACAGCCCACGTGGGGCAACATCACCCAAACAGTCCACGGGATTACCCAGCGTGCTGATTCCAAGGACCAACGTGCTGATATGTGTACTGATAAACAGCCACGGATGTTCTGTGTGTGCTGACGGACACACACGGACACACACACGAACAGCTACGGACGTTCTTTATGTGCTGACAGACACACACGAACGTCATGTGTGTGCTGACGGACACCCACGGACGTCATGTGTGTACTGAACAGACATCCCTTGTGGGCCAAAATCACCCGAAGAGTCCACGGGAAGGGCCAGTGTGCTGAGTCCAAAGAACAGCATGCTGATATGTGTACTGATGGACAGCCAAGAACGTCCTATGTGTGCTGACGGAAACAAACGGACACACACGGACAGCCACGGACGTCCTATGTGTGCTGACAGACAGCCACGCACGTCCTATGTGTGTTGGCGGACACCCACGGACGTCCTGTGTGTACTGAATAAACAGCCCACGTGGGCCAAAATCATCTAAACAGTCCACGGGATGGGCCAGCGTGCTGAGTTCAAGGACCAACGTGCTGATATGTGTACTGATGGACAGCCACGGACGTCCTGTGTGTGCTGACAGACACACACCAAGGTCCCGTGTGTGCTGACGGACAGCCACGGACGTCCTGTGTGTACTGAACAGACAGCCCACATGGGCCAAAATCACCCGAACAGTCCACGGGAAGGGTCAGCGTGCTGAGTCCAAGGACCAACGTGCTGATATGTGTACTGATGGACAGCCACAGACGTCCTGTGTGTGCTGACGGACACACACGGACAGCCACGGATGACCTGTGTGTGCTGACGGACACACACGGACGTCCTGTGTGTGCTGACGGACACCCACGGATGTCCTGTATGTACTGAACAGACAGCCCACGTGGGCCAAAATCACCCGAACAGTCCACAGGAAGGGCCAGCGTGCTGAGTCCAAGGACCAGCGTGCTGATATGTTTACTGATGGACAGCCATAGACGTCCTATGTGTGCTGACGGAGACACACGGACACACACTGACACACACGGACAACCATGGATGTCTTGTGTGTGCTGATGGACAGCCACAGACGTCCTGTGTGTACTGAACAGACAGCCCACATGGGCCAAAATCACCTGAACAGTCCACGGGAAAGGCCAGCGTGCTGAGTCCAAGGACCAGCGTGCTGATATGTGTACTGATGGACAGTCACGGACGTCCTGTGTGTGTTGACGGACACACACAGACACACACAAACCCACACGGATAGCCACGGACGTCCTATGTGTGCTAACGGACAGCCATGAACAGCCACGGACGTACTGTGTGTGCTGGCGGACACCCAGGGACGTCCTGTGAGTACTGAACAAACAGCCCACGTGGCTAAAATCACCCAAACAGTCCCCGGATGGGCCAGCGTGCTGAGTCCAAGGACCAACGTGCTGATATGTGTACTGATGGACAGCCACGGACGTCCTGTGTGCTGACGGACAGACACGGACACACACGGACAGCCACGGACGTCCTATGTGTGCTGACCAACACACACGAACGTCCTGTGTGTGCTGACGGACACCCACGGATGTCCTGTGTGTACTGAACAGACAGCCCACGTGGGCCAAAATCACCCAAACATTCCACAGGAAGGGCCAGCGTGCTGAGTCCAAGGACCAACTTGCTGAGTCCAAGGACCAACGTGGTGATATGTGTACTGATGGACAGCCACGGACATCCTGTGTGTGCTGACGGACACAGACGGACACACACAGACACGCACGAACAGCCACAGACGTCCTGTGTGTGCTGGCGGACACCCACAGACGTTCTGTGTGTACTGAACAGACAGCCCACGTGGGCCAAAATCACCCAAACAGTCCACGGGAAGGGCCAGCGTGCTGAGTCCAAGGACCAGCATGCTGATATGTCTACTGATGGACAGCCACGGACGACCTGTGTGTGCTGACGGACACACACGGACGTCCTGTGTGTGCTGACAGACACCCACGGACGTCTTGTGTGTGCTTGCGGACACCCACGGACGTCCTGTGTGTACTGAGCATACAGCCCACGTGGGCCAAAATCACCCAAACAGTCCACGGGATGGCCCAGCGTGCTGATTCCAAGGACTAACGTGCTGATATGTGTACTGATGGACAGCCACGTATGTGACACCCCCGATCTGGTCTAAGTATAAGTTGACTCGACCAGCCGTGCAACAATCAAACAAGAACATGCACAGCCGATCACTCGTAACTGAAACCAAACCGAGAAGCCACAATGTGTACATAAACGACTAACCCGAAGTTCCCGAAATAAATCCAGGTACCTTAGGCCAACCGCCTAAGTACACATATCCTATTAGGTACAACCCGAGGCTTTACAACCTTAAGAGTAATACCCAATAGTTGGTTCGTCCGGACAAGGACTAATATCATTTGGAACCCGTACTTTAAAAACATTCTTTATACACTATATACTTATTCATTTAAAAGAATCTTACAAAATCTTATTGATTAACCTCGAGGTTTTCGGTCAACAAACCTTATACATAAAGTATATCAAAACGACTGCAAGGATAATAAAACTACCGCTGGCTAATGCCGTTCCTTCCCGTCCTAGAGTAAAGGTCTCCCACCTACTGGTTACCTGCATATCAAATGAGTCATGAGTAACTAGTTTACTCAGTGAGTCTAATCCCACACCCAAACACATATCAATAGTATCCCGAGCAAGCGACACCATTTGAATGCAGTGGAATTATATTCCATAATTAATATAATTATAAGGCCTCTCAATCCATCCATGTGAATCTATCTTAAACATCACCTCCACGATACCCGCCAATCACTCACTCTTAATATAATTATATGCTAAACCCGGAAAACCACCAAGGCTAACCGAGCCTAAGGGGGAATAAATATAACCATCATCTCCATCAGATATTCCAAGATAGAACATCCAATGCTGCATGCAGTTACACGGCCTCCAGGGTGCGACCCCATCATCGTGTCTTCATGACCTTGATCCATATCGCAGGACCAATTCACGGTAATGCGGGACTTTCGGGAGAGTGAGTATACAATAAGACTTCACATGATTCACACTGATTAATAGAATACTTATAGATTAGTACTTGAGAACAAGTACTAAGGCTCGGGATAACCTCAAAGAATTATTCTTATTAATTCTTAAGTATTTAAACTAGATAAATACTTCATATATAAATATAGATCAAGGGATAATACTTAATCAATCAACCATAATTACTCCTTAATTAATTCATGATTAATCCTCAATTAATCAATGATTATCCCTTAATTAATTCATGATTAATCCTTAATTAATCAACCATATTCAATATGCAATCATGCATACTCATTCATAATTCATTCATCATCTATCTAGACTCACCTTTAAATCCATGAGATTGGCTAAAGAAGACTAGACTCGAGCTCAAGCTAATCACACTTCACTTCTGGATCACTCTCGGTTCAAAACCATCACAAGGATCCGGCTTATCCGAATACTCTCCTTGGCCATCTGAATTCAAAACATAACAGTTGGAACATAAGGTTCACTAGTCTGGTTCAAGAAGAAACTCAACTCAGTTCATAACATTTCAGTTCAATTCTCTCATATCAGTTCGGTTCAAGACAGATTGATACCATGTTCAGCTCGGTTCAAGCTTTAACAATTTAACTCGGTTCATATCAGCTTAGTTCATGCTCAGCTAACTCCGGTTCTAATCAGTTCCCAACAGCTTAGCTCGGTTATACTCAGACGACATCAGTTCAAGACAATTTCAGACCATAGACAGCTCGGCTCAGATCAGATCAGAACATACTCAGCTCAATTCAGTTCTAAACAAGATAAAATCAGTTCGGTTTAATTCCCATAATTCTTATCAGTTCGTCTACTGGTTCTATGAGACTGATTAAATCATAAACCAACCAAGACTGAAGAGAACAAGACCTTAGACAACTGATCCTGACAGGTTAACCAACATACAACAATTGGTTCTCATCAAAACATGGCTGAATCAAGAAGCTGAAGCTTACCGGTTTTACTCAACTAATTAAACTTGACTGGTTGTCTCTCTTCAAGCTAACCACGAATTAACCTGATAAACACCACAAGAATCCATGGTTGGATTTATTCAGAATTTATCTCCAGTGTAGGCAAATCAACAAAACTTCTCACAGAAACTGATCCACAACCATCTTACCGATCAAAATCAAAGGCTGAAGAATATGGGTAATTCTAAACTCTTGGACACCAAACCTTCAGCTCTTAACCACACCAGAACACACTGGATAAAGTCACAGGATGGTGAGAAAGGTTTGTCCATGCTCAATTCTCTTCTCTGAATTTTTTCTGAACTTTTCAACTAGTTTTTCTCACAAATTTTTCTCTCTTCTTTCTCTCTTTCTCTCTGAATTTTTCTCTGTTTTTTCTTGAAGGTTATGAACGTCCAGAGGAGAGAAGATGGTGTTTTATAACATAAAAAGTTGCTTCAGGTGAGGGTTTACTTAAACCAAAGCAAGTTGCTGTCCTTTCCCTCCTTTGAAGAAAGATTATTTTGTTTTTATTAAACAAGCAACCAGCTTGTGACTTTCATGTGACTTTAGTGAAGCAAGCAAGCAGGTAGGTGCAGCTCATGTGACTGATTTACTGAGAAGTCAATAAGAATAGCTGGTGAAAGTATTAGACTGGTCGGAATTTAGTTAAGAAACTTAACGACAATTTCGGACAGTTTTCGACTAAAATTTCTCATCCTTCGAATCTCGTCTTGCTTTCAACTAAGCTTGCCTAGCTTAAATAAAATTCGACCAACATTATTAACACTCTACCAGAACTATCAATGAGAGGCCTTTCGACCACAAGACAGTCCCGTCGAGGTATTAATTCACCGGGTCGACTTTATTTTTAAATCTGATCGACCAACTCCAAACTGGTCGAGCGGAGTTTTTCTCGACCAAAAATTAACTGGCTCGTGAGGGTTATTACATTCTTCCCCCCTTAAAAGAATTCGTCCCCGAATTCTCAAAAAATATCTGTACAAACTTTTACTGAACACTGGAGTCTCTGCAAGAAGTTTAAGATAACCAACTCTGAAATTATCCTCATCTGCCCGTGTCAAAACAACTGATGGTTCCCCAAATACTTGAACTTTTACAAATTTTTCCTTTTCTCCAATCTTCTGATATGGTGCTCACCTATCCGCAAAGGACCTTTAGGATAGGCTAAATAGGGTTACAAGTTTTCTGGTCTCAGCAGTTCTATCATATTGGGTCTGATATAAGATTACGCAAAATTGGCTCACCAATAGCATAACTAAAAGAAGTTCTGGGCAACAAATAACCATTTCAACTCTGAACAACTCGGTACATACCAAATAACAGATTTGCGGATTTCCCCAACTTTTCTAAAACAATTCTTTCTTTTCTGAGCAAACACTTTCACGATAACCAATTCTTCATCGCACATAACTTTCATATACTGCGGTCTACATACTTTTTTTGACATCGTTGAATCTCTGAATACCATTACTTCTGAAACCTTTCTATCTGCTTTCCTCCAGTTCAATAACATGGAAATATGGAACGTCAGGTGATGTGCCATACATGAAGGTAACATCTTCAGTCTGGTCAATGTCAACTTGATTAACCGTGCAACAATCAAACAAGAACATGCACGATCAATCACGCTAACATGATTCAGACCAAAGGTGCCACTCTCAAATACACACACACACACACTTATTCCAGGAATGATTTCCCTTACAGTATTCCATACCCTTCTTATCTATCTTAGATACTCTTCAAAAACTTCTGAACGACTCAATCTCACTGAAGTTTCGCATATCCAAGTCTTGTTCTATTACTTTCTGATTTCCTTCTTCTGTCTAGTAACTGAGGAATCAACAAGTCCGCCTATACCAAACTTGATTTACCAACGAATTACTCTTGTATGATGACTTTATACTTTCTCTGTTAATACATCTTCTGATCTCTTAACAACTTGAGCATTCCCATATGCCTTATGGTTATACCTTTTTCGTTGCACTCTTCAATCTTCCTTGGAATTTACTTCACATCTGCTTAATTTTAGGTTGAATTTGGGTTCCTTCTCCCACATCTCCACTTTATGAACTTGTACATGACACAGTCCTCATACTATTCTTCGAAATTCTCTTCACCCAGTTCCTTCTATGAATTCCTTAGATTATCATCCTTCAACTGAGTTCCTCAAATACGAATGAATAAGCCATCTTGATTTTCTACTTGCAATCTTGAAGGTTATCTATTCTCTCCAGACTGATATGAGCGAGGCTCCAACACTTAGTAGAATACGACTGCAGGCCAACGGTAACTGGTCTTCTCTCAAAGACTTCCTTCCTCAACAACATCCTAATTGAGCTCGATAACTAGATAGCCAATCTCACTCTAGATAGAAACAAACCGCTCTAATGGAAGTACTAAGGAATGGGGATGGAATACAAAGGCATACCATAACTCTAAATGGCAGCCAGTACTTCCACGAATAAGAACAGTGTACCCGAATTCACTAAAGTGAATCCTTCCTAAAACAATGACACTACCCGAGAACTACATCTATGTGTTGTTCCCGCATCAAATACAATATGGGCGGAAAATTCCGTCCATAGGCAAGGTCTCATACGACACCTTGATCACTTCTTCACTTATTTATTTAATCATCCATAAATTTTTAAAATGCACACAACACGCAATGGGATAAGAAGCAAACCTGTGATTGGACCTTTTCAGAGGTTTTGACGGTCCAGGCAACTATAAAGTGTAGGCTCTACCCAAATAGCCAAACACTTAGTTAGTGACTAATGGTAAGGAAAGCGAACAAGTTTAACAAGCGGTACCCTAGGTATAGGTAAAAAGATCGGGTAACTTCATGAGCCATGGTAGGATAACGTCTGTAATCATTACTGGCACCACCGAAGCGCGAATGACATAAGCGATCGAGGATTTTATATACTTGAACAATCATCACCTTACTCTCCTTGCTAGCCAAAACCAAAACAACTCAGGGTCCTCGGTCTTGATCTGATGAAACGTCCAACAAAAATTATCTCCATCGACTTTCTTGATTCATTACTTGAAACTGACCTTCTATCTGAATAGGTTGATAGTTAAATAATCTGCATGACTTGGTAAACTTCTTCAGTAAAAACGACTTCTATAGAAATCATGTGATCCTCCACCAACTCCTCATAGCTCTTAAGCTTTATAGTTTAGGTTACTCTGAGATTAATGGCTAAGTCACAATAGTACATCTTCATGATCTTTAGCTCATCCTCCAAACCATAAGGGATGAATCAGATTAACTTGACTTCGAAATCTTGGCGGAAACATCTCACTGTGCGAACTCCATATCGGTCCCATGTTTTGGGTAGAAAACACTCCATCTTGAACTCTTGAAAGAAATCCGCCTAACTTGGACTAACATTTCCCAAATGATGCTTGACGCTTAATCACCAACTTACTGTATCATTCTTGATGATGTATGGTTCCATATCCTTCTTGCAATCTTCTGAACAATGGGCCACGTTAGTTGTTCTGCTCCTAGTGTTGCATTCGAAATCTTCCTCTATACAAAATCTACATCGAATGGTTTAGTACTTGTCGGTGTTGTCCCAACTTCTTTATCTTGTTCACAAACTTCAAGATGTCTTGTTGCAAAGGAATGGTGCTGGTGCGTCCATCGTCTTGTATTACTGCTGAACTATCTCCGCCACCAACGTTAAGCTTGAAACAAGTGCTGAATCAATCAGGCTTGTTCGTCTCTGGTTCTGGTACGTTTGGGCATAAGCTGGATTGAAATGAGCAGCCGAAAGAATAAGTCATATGAAGTCGGATATTTTAAACCGGATCATCACCAACAACTTCAACTTTGACTTCAATAAAACACGGGCCGAAGATGTAATTGATGTGTCAACTCTGTCTCATATGTCTTTGAATATCGATATCCACACTAGAAATTATAGGAACCGCAGGAAAGCATGATGATACCAACTCCGAGCATATGGTAGCAAACCCGAGCACGTTGTTAGCTCACCCGAGCATGATGATAATGGATTGAAGCATGACCAGATTGAACCAAAACATGACGATAACAAACCGAATTATGACGGTAGAAAGCTCAATCATGACTGTAGGAATCTCGATCTTGACAGGATCAAAATTGGTAAGTACACTCCACTCTGTCGAGCTTGTCTTGATGCATCTCGTATGAAAGATAACAGTAAGGTAACTACCCACGACTATCTATCCTAAGATGAAGGAACCAGCCAGCACATCCTAATTATCCTTGCGACTCATTTTGACTCGAAAAACGTTTGAAACAAGTCCCATTCAAGCATCGTATAACCATGCTCTGATACCACCTTTGTGACACCCCCGATCTGGTCTAAGTATAAGTTGACTCGACCAGCCGTGCAACAATCAAACAAGAACATGCACAGCCGATCACTCGTAACTGAAACCAAACCGAGAAGCCACAATGTGTACATAAACGACTAACCCGAAGTTCCCGAAATAAATCCAGGTACCTTAGGCCAACCGCCTAAGTACACATATCCTATTAGGTACAACCCGAGGCTTTACAACCTTAAGAGTAATACCCAATAGTTGGTTCGTCCGGACAAGGACTAATATCATTTGGAACCCGTACTTTAAAAACATTCTTTATACACTATATACTTATTCATTTAAAAGAATCTTACAAAATCTTATAGATTAACCTCGAGGTTTTCGGTCAACAAACCTTATACATAAAGTATATCAAAACGACTGCAAGGATAATAAAACTACCGCTGGCTAATGCCGTTCCTTCCCGTCCTAGAGTAAAGGTCTCCCACCTACTGGTTACCTGCATATCAAATGAGTCATGAGTAACTAGTTTACTCAGTGAGTCTAATCCCACACCCAAACACATATCAATAGTATCCCGAGCAAGCGACACCATTTGAATGCAGTGGAATTATATTCCATAATTAATATAATTATAAGGCCTCTCAATCCATCCATGTGAATCTATCTTAAACATCACCTCCACGATACCCGCCAATCACTCACTCTTAATATATATATATATGCTAAACCCGGAAAACCACCAAGGCTAACCGAGCCTAAGGGGAATAAATATAACCATCATCTCCATCAGATATTCCAAGATAGAACATCCAACGCTGCATGCAGTTACACGGCCTCCAGGGTGCGACCCCATCATCGTGTCTTCATGACCTTGATCCATATCGCAGGACCAATTCACGGTAATGCGGGACTTTCGGGAGAGTGAGTATACAATAAGACTTCACATGATTCACACTGATTAATAGAATACTTATAGATTAGTACTTGAGAACAAGTACTAAGGCTCGGGATAACCTCAAAGAATTATTCTTATTAATTCTTAAGTATTTAAACTAGATAAATACTTCATATATAAATATAGATCAAGGGATAATACTTAATCAATCAACCATAATTACTCCTTAATTAATTCATGATTAATCCTCAATTAATCAATGATTATCCCTTAATTAATTCATGATTAATCCTTAATTAATCAACCATATTCAATATGCAATCATGCATACTCATTCATAATTCATTCATCATCTATCTAGACTCACCTTTAAATCCATGAGATTGGCTAAAGAAGACTAGACTCGAGCTCAAGCTAATCACACTTCACTTCTGGATCACTCTCGGTTCAAACCATCACAAGGATCCGGCTGATCCGAATACTCTCCTTGGCCATCTGAATTCAAAACATAACAGTTGGAACATAAGGTTCACTAGTCTGGTTCAAGAAGAAACTCAACTCAGTTCATAACATTTCAGTTCAATTCTCTCATATCAGTTCGGTTCAAGACAGATTGATACCATGTTCAGCTCGGTTCAAGCTTTAACAATTTAACTCGGTTCATATCAGCTTAGTTCATGCTCAGCTAACTCCGGTTCTAATCAGTTCCCAACAGCTTAGCTCGGTTATACTCAGACGACATCAGTTCAAGACAATTTCAGACCATAGACAGCTCGGCTCAGATCAGATCAGAACATACTCAGCTCAATTCAGTTCTAAACAAGATAAAATCAGTTCGGTTTAATTCCCATAATTCTTATCAGTTCGTCTACTGGTTCTATGAGACTGATTAAATCATAAACCAACCAAGACTGAAGAGAACAAGACCTTAGACAACTGATCCTGACAGGTTAACCAACATACAGCAATTGGTTCTCATCAAAACATGGCTGAATCAAGAAGCTGAAGCTTACCGGTTTTACTCAACTAATTAAACTTGACTGGTTGTCTCTCTTCAAGCTAACCACGAATTAACCTGATAAACACCACAAGAATCCATGGTTGGATTTATTCAGAATTTATCTCCAGTGTAGGCAAACCAACAAAACTTCTCACAGAAACTGATCCACAACCATCTTACCGATCAAAATCAAAGGCTGAAGAATATGGGTAATTCTAAACTCTTGGACACCAAACCTTCAGCTCTTAACCACACCAGAACACACTGGATAAAGTCACAGGATGGTGAGAAAGGTTTGTCCATGCTCAATTCTCTTCTCTGAATTTTTTCTGAATTTTTCAACTAGTTTTTCTCACAAATTTTTCTCTCTTCTTTCTCTCTTTCTCTCTGAATTTTTCTCTGTTTTTCTTGCAGGTTATGAACGTCCAGAGGAGAGAAGATGGTGTTTTATAACATAAAAGTTGCTTCAGGTGAGGGTTTACTTAAACCAAAGCAAGTTGCTGTCCTTTCCCTCCTTTGAAGAAAGATTATTTTGTTTTTATTAAACAAGCAACCAGCTTGTGACTTTCATGTGACTTTAGTGAAGCAAGCAAGCAGGTAGGTGCAGCTCATGTGACTGATTTACTGAGAAGTCAATAAGAATAGCTGGTGAAAGTATTAGACTGGTCGGAATTTAGTTAAGAAACTTAACGACAATTTCGGACAGTTTTCGACTAAAATTTCTCATCCTTCGAATCTCGTCTTGCTTTCAACTAAGCTTGCCTAGCTTAAATAAAATTCGACCAACATTATTAACACTCTACCAGAACTATCAATGAGAGGCCTTTTGACCACAAGACAGTCCCGTCGAGGTATTAATTCACCGGGTCGACTTTATTTTTAAATCTGATTGACCAACTCCAAACTGGTCGAGCGGAGTTTTTCTCGACCAAAAATTAACTGGCTCGTGAGGGTTATTACAACGTATGTCCTGTGTTTGCTGACGGAAACACACGGACACACACACGGACAGCTAGTGACGTCCTTTATGTGCTGACGGACACACACGAACGTCATGTGTGTGCTGACGGACACCCATGGACGTCCTGTGTGTACTGAACAGACATCCCACGTGGACCAAAATCACCCAAAGATTCCACGGGAAGGGCCAGTGTGCTGAGTCCAAGGAACAGCATGCTGATATGTGTACTGATGGACAGCCAGGAACGTCCTGTGTGTGTTGACGGAAACACACGGAAACACACGAACAGCCACGGACGTCCTGTGTGTGCTGGCGGACACCCACGGACGTTCTGTGTGTACTGAACGGAAACACACGGAAACACACGAACAGCCACAGACGTCCTGTGTGTGCTGGCGGACACCCACGGACGTTCTGTGTGTACTGAACAGACAGCCCACGTGGGCCAAAATCACCCGAACAGTCCACGGGAAGGACCAACGTGCTGATATGTGTACTGATGGACAGCCATGGACGTCCTGTGTGTGCTGACGGGCACACAAGGACACACATGGACAGCCACAGACGTCCTATGTGTGCTGACAGACACACACGAAGGTCCCGTGTGTGCTGACGGACAGCCACGGACGTCCTGTGTGTACTGAACATACAGCCCACATGGGCCAAAATCACCCGAACAGTCCACCAGAAGGGTCAGCGTGCTGAGTCCAAGGACCAACGTGCTGATATGTGTACTGATGGACAGCCACAGACGTCCTGTGTGTGCTGACGGACACACACGGACAGCCACGGACGACCTGTGTGTGCTGACGGACACACACGGACGTCCTGTGTGTGCTGACGGACACCCACGGATGTCCTGTGTGTACTGAACAGACAGCCCACGTGGGCCAAAATCACCGGAACAGTCCACGGGAAGGGCCAGCGTGCTGAGTCCAAGGACCAGCGTGCTGATATGTTTACTGATGGACAGCCATAGACGTCCTGTGTGTGCTGACGGAGACACACAGACACACACTGACACACACGGAAAACCATGGATGTCTTGTGTGTGCTGATGGACAGCCACAGACGTCCTGTGTGTACTGAACAGACAGCCCACATGGGCCAAAATCACCTGAACAGTCCACGGGAAAGGCCAGCATGCTGAGTCCAAGGACCAGCGTGCTGATATGTGTACTGATGGACAGCCACGGACGTCCTGTGTGTGTTGACGGACACACACGGACACACACAGACCCACACGGACAGCCACGGACGTCCTATGTGTGCTAACGGACAGCCACGAACAGCCACGGACGTACTCTGTGTGCTGGCGGACACCCAGGGACGTCCTGTGTGTACTGAACAAACAGCCCACGTGGGCTAAAATCACCCAAACAGTCCCCGGGATGGGCCAGCGTGCTGAGTCCAAGGACCAACGTGCTGATATGTGTACTGATGGACAGCCACGGACGTCCTGTGTGTGCTGGCAGACACCCACAGACGTCCTTTCTGTACTGAACAGACAGCCCACGTGGGCCAAAATCAGCCAAACAGTCCACGGGAAGGGCCAGCGTGCTGAGTCCAAAGAACAACGTGCTGATATGTGTACTGATGGACAGCCACAGACGTCATGTGTGGGCTGACGGAAACACACTGATACACACGGAAAGCCACAGACGTCCTGTGTGTGCTGGCGGACACCCACGGACGTCCTGTGTGTACTGAACAGACAGCCCACATAAGCCAAAATCACCCGAACAGTCCACAAGAAGGGTCATCATGCTGAGTCCAAGGGCCAACGTGCTGATATGTGTACTGATGGACAGCCACGGACGTCCTCTGTGTGCTGAAGGACACATACAGACACACACGGACAGCCACGGACGTCATGTGTGTGCTGACGGACAGCCACAGACAGCCACAGACGTCCTGTGTGGGTTGGCGGACACCCACGGACGTCCTGTGTGTACTGAACAGACAGCCTACGTGGGCCAAAATCACCCAAACAGTCCACGGGAAGGGCCAGCGTGCTGAGTCCAAAGACCAACGTGCTGATATGTGTACTGATGGGCAGCCACAGACGTCCTGTGTGTGCTGACGGAAACACACGGGCACACACGGACAGCCACGGACGTCCTTTGTTTGCTTGCGGACACCCACGGACGTCCTGTGTGTACTGAACAGACAGCCCATGTAGGCCAAAATCACCCGAACAGTCCAAGGGAAGGGTCAGCGTGCTGAGTCCAAGGACCAACGTGCTGATATGTGTACTGATGGACAACCACGGACGTCCTCTGTGTGTTGAAGGACACACACGGACAGCCACAGACGTCATGTGTGTGCTGACGGACACCCACGGACGTCCTGTGTGTACTGAACAAACAGCCCACGTGGGCTAAAATCACCCAAACAGTCCCTGGGATGGGCCAGCGTGCTGAGTCCAAGGACCAACGTGCTGATATGTGTACTGATGGACAGCCACGGACGTCCTGTGTGTGCTGGCGGACACCCACAGACGTCCTTTGTGTACTGAACAGACAGCCCACGTGGGCCAAAATCAGCCAAACAGTCCACGGGAAGGGCCAGCGTGCTGAGTCCAAAGAACAACGTGCTGATATGTGTACTGATGGACAGCCACAGACGTCATGTGTGTGCTGACGGAAACACACTGATACACACGGACAGCCACGGACGTCCTGTGTGTGCTGGCGGACACCCACAGACGTCCTGTGTGTACTGAACAGACAGCCCACATAAGCCAGAATCACCCGAACAGTCCACAAGAAGGGTCATCATGCTGAGTCCAAGGACCAACGTGCTGATATGTGTACTGATGGACAGCCACAGACGTCCTCTGTGTGCTGAAGGACACATACGTCCTCTGTGTGCTGAAGGACACATACAGACACACACGGACAGCCACGGACGTCATGTGTGTGCTGACGGACAGCCACGGACAGCCACAGACGTCCTGTGTGTATTGGCGGACACCCACGGACGTCCTGTGTGTACTGAACAGACAGCCCACGTGGGCCAAAATCACCCAAACAGTCCACGGGAAGGGCCAGCGTGCTGAGTCCAAAGACCAACGTGCTGATATGTGTACTGATGGGCAGCCACAGACGTCCTGTGTGTGCTGACGGAAACACACGGACGTCCTTTGTTTGCTTGCGGACACCCACGGACGTCCTGTGTGTACTGAACAGACAGCCCATGTAGGCCAAAATCACCCGAACAGTCCAAGGGAAGGGTCAGCGTGCTGAGTCCAAGGACCAACGTGCTGATATGTGTACTGATGGACAACCACGGACGTCCTCTGTGTGTTGAAGGACACACACGGACAGCCACAGACGTCATGTGTGTGCTGACGGACACCCACGGACGTCCTGTGTGTACTGAACAGACAGCCCACGTGGGCCAAAATCACCCGAACAGTCCACGGGAAGGGCCAGCGTGCTGAGTCCAAGGACCAGCGTGCTGATATGTGTACTGATGGACAGCCACAGACGTCCTGTGTCTGCTGACGGACACACACGGACACACACAGACAGCCACAGACGTCATGTGTGTGCTGACGGACAGCCACAGACAGCCATGGACATCCTGTGTCTGCTGGCGGACACCCACGGACGTCCTGTGTGTACTGAACAGATAGCCCACATGGGCCAAAATCACCCAAACAGTCCACGGGAAGGGTAAGCCTGCTGAGTCCAAGGACCAGCGTGCTGATATGTGTACTGATGGACAGCCACAGACGTCCTGTGTGTACTGAACAGACAGCCCACGTGGGCCAAAATCACCCAAACAGTCCACGGAAAGGGTAAGCCTGCTGAGTCCAAGGACCAGCGTGCTGATATGTGTACTGATGGACAGCCACAGACGTCCTGTGTGTGCTGACGGACATACACGAACACACGCGGACGTCTTGTCTGTGCTGACAGACACACACGGACGTCCTGTGTGTGCTGATGGACACACACAGACGTCCTGTGTGTGCTGACGGAGAGCCCCGGACGTCCTGTGTGTGTTGGCGGACACCCACAGACACACACGGACAGCCACAGACATCCTGTGTTATCTGGCGGACAGCCACGGACGTCCTTCCTGTGTGTGCTGGCGGACAGCCACGGACGTCCTGTGTGTGCTGGCGGACAGCCACAGACGTCATGTGTGTACTTAACAGACAGCCCACTTGGGCCAAAATCACCCAAAGTGTCATGTCCCCGGTCCGAGATAGGATCGTTGGGACGAGCCATGGTGCGGGGAGACGCACCAGTCAGGTCATTAGACCAGTAGACAAGCGTATCATGGCTTAGACATAGGGTTAAGGGCATCGAAGTGTTGAGACTTAACCAGGGTGAAGAAAGAATGGGTTTAATAGAGCTGGAAGAGTGATGTGGGAGCTGGACGGGACAGCGGCCGAGCTTGGGCAGCTCAGGGAAGCTCAATGGGGGCTCAGTTAGTATGCATCAGCTCATGGAGCTAGAAGGACTAGCTCACTCAGCTGAGACCAGCTAGCAGTCAGCTCAACTCAGCTGGGCCGAGTGCTCATGTCCGGGACGGTTGGGGCGGTTACAAGGACGGTTATGGTGGTTTGGTTAGATGGTGCGGCCACGGTATGGACGGTCAGTTAAAGGGCTTAGCCTTGGCTTCAGGGTAGAGAACCGACAGGGACATGAGCAGTTGGAGGCAGTTGAGGACCGGTTGAGGGCAGTTATTGCCGAATGGTTGCAAGGTAGAGAGAGACATCTTTTCGGTTACAACTCCCACCCCTTCGGGCCCATGGCAGTTCCGACTCCCTCTCTCTATAAATACAGAGTCCTGGATCCAGAATTTGACACAAAATTCTTAAGGGGAACCTCTGCCAAAATCGTGAGAGACAAACCACAAAAAGAGAAGAGAGAACCGGCGATCCAAGGAGAGAACTGGCGAGAGGCTTGGCTGATCCAAGAGAAACCGGATCGTGTGAAGCAAGGCCTGAGGAGATGGATTGATAGACTGCGATCCACGGATCAGTACATGGAGCCGAACCAGCATGGAGATCAGAACGTTCTGAAGATTTCAACTGAGGTTCATGTTTTTCACCATACTGACCAGACTGACCGGACACTGTATTGGACTGTCCCACATGCATCCGGATCGGAGCTTTGGCTGGAACCATGGCCAGATGATCGATTTCACTGTACTGGACTTTGTCTACACTGTCCTGTTTTCCATTTGATGAAGAACAGTCGAGACGGAATCGCGTTCGGACACACGAATCCTGAGTTAGGTCATTGCTATACATTTCTGGACAGTACCGCATGTACCGCCCGGATGTCCGTATTGGAGCTCCAACATTATCCACGACCTGATGATGGAATTCACCGAACTGAAGCTTGGCTTTACCGCACTGTTTGTTATTCTAAGACCAACAATCGAGCCAGAATCCAAAACGGACGTACCAATTCTTCTCCAGTCCATCGCAACTCAATTCTGTACTGTACCGCACGTACTGCCCGTACGACCAGTTTGAGGCTTCATCAATACCCATGTCCAGACGATCGAATTCACCAAACTGGAGCTCGTATTTCCGTACTGATTGGCATTTTAAGAGCAACGGTCAAGACAGATTTGGATTCGGACGAGTGGAACTCAAGATAGGCCGTGACACTTCAAAACTGGCTACTTTGGACTGTCCTGCTTGTGTACTGGCCCAGTCCGTAGGACATGCTTCAGGACACAATGAACCTGGACGGAATTTGAAGGGTTTTTCACCAGTCAAAGTGTGATTTCGTGCCTTGACCAGATCTGGTCAATTTTATCATTTTCTATGTTTAGATTTCCCACAATTTTCTTTAAGTCCTTTGACTAGAACTTCTATATAATGTAACCATCAGATCTGAATAAGATAAATTCGTTTTGCTTTCATTCTTTTGAATTTTTACTCTCTTTGTTCTTTGTTTAGAACACTTCTTAGTTTCTTGGTGAGGTTATCTCCAAGTTTTGATCCTTCTTTTGTTGGACCGGTGCATCACATCCGGCAACGATCGAAGTCTGGTAGTATCTTTGGGCTATTCCGCAACCCTTAGTGTCACCCCTCGATCCATCAGTTCTCAATCCTCTCGGATCTGAGTTCATATCAACCTTACCGAAAGAGTCATCCTTATTTTGGTTCTATCAAGTGGTATCAGAGCCACTCTTCCGGTATTGTCTATTTCATTCATCTTTCCCATCTTCTATTTTCTTATAAACACTTCTTCTTCTACCTTTCTTAAATCTGGGCCCCTCATTACCATCCATATAAAAAAAAGATTTACGATTTGATTCAAAAAAGAAAAAAAAATATAGAAAAAGTTCAAAGTTTCTTTTGTGGATTGGTGGTGGAAGAGAAAGCCTGCTGGCTGAGGAGAAATCCAGCCTTTGAGGTGGTTAAAACGGATTTCAAAAATCAAAAAAAAAAAAAATCTCTTATCTTTCTATCTTCAGAAATTCCCTTGTTTGCTTGGATTTGCCCATTGAGATTCTTTGATTTGTTCTCTTAGAATATTGAGTAGAAACTTGTGTGTGATCACCTAAATCTGAGAGAAACACTTGAGTGGGTGAGGATAAACACTTGAGTGTGTGAGGATTTATCTAACCTTTGTGTTGAGTAATTATTTCAGGAATAAGATGTTTGGTCTTCACCGGAGAAATACCAAGGAGAAAGCCTCACGACCATCAGCCTCTCAATCTTCATTTAAATCTTCTTTGAATTATTTTGATGAGTGTGTTAGTGTGCAGGAAAAACCAAACAGGTGGAGCAATGAGCATGTCAATACATCCAAAGGTGAATCTGATCCAAGAAGGCGATTGCTTCAGTTTGATGTCCAACAATTTTGTGATAACTTTGTGAAGGGTGTGGACAAAGCCCTCAAGGACGTCAGCAAGAGCCAAAAGAAGAGCACATCCACACGTGCCCCAGTAGCTGAGCCATCCTTTTCCATCAGTAAGAAAACCCAAGGTGAATCTTTAAATTGTTTTGAAGAATTTAAAGATTTTTCAGATTCTTCACCCATATTTGATGAAACTGATGAGGAACCAATTGAAAGTTTGATGTTTTGTGAAGAAAGTTGTGATCTTCCTTATCTTGAATCTGAGTTTATGAATGATAATGAACAGGTTAATGTAGAACTAACTGTTTTGCAACCGGAGCATCCGAGTAGCCTTGTTTTGTCTCAACAGGTTTTTGAGGAAGAGCCACTGGATATTCCACATCAGTGCCCATGTCTTGACACTTGGATATCTTTGGATGAAGTCCCAGAACCTATCTTTGATGTGGAGGACGAACCTGATCCAGTCTTTGATGAAGAAGCAACAAGCATCATATCTACCTTTATGGAGAGCCATCTTTGCTTTGATTCCGGCACAACTATTGTTCCTTCATCTCCTGCCCCTTTTCTTCCTGATCTTCAAGAGCACTGTGAGAAATCTGAATTAGTTATTTCTCTGTCTGACATGTTTGATAAGATCAGTTCTCTTGATGTGATTCGTTTTGGTCTTGATAAGATAAAATAAAATTGTTTTTCAAAATTTGTTTTTGGAAACATGATTAATTCTTTTAAAATATTTGAACCTGATAAATTTCTTGATCAGCAACGTTTTCAAACTGACCTTGGCATCAGTTCTGAAATTATTTTGAGGTTTGATCAGTCCCTGGAACAAATCAAAGTTTTTGATCATTTTGAAAAGTATCTTGAGCTTGATTTGAAACAAACTGATTTTTGTGCTACAAAATCTTTTGATTCGTTTGTTTTCAAAGAAAATAGCTTTGATCTGAACTCTTCTAGGCATAGACTGATCACTGATGATTTGTTTGCATCTTCTCTGGACTTGGACGATTTCTTAATTAAAAAAATGCAGGAACAGAATTCACTTGAAACTGAAACTGGTTTTTGTGAATTTGATTTTTGTGATTCTGTTTTGCAGCCTGATCTCTTGAATTTTGAAACTGATAAGACTTGGCATTTTCTGAGATCATTTCGTGATAATGGTGTTGTCTTGAGTTCTGATGAAATTTTGGTTTACAACACATTCTTTGAGAAATGCCTTGAACTTTTGATAAATGATTCTCAAACTGAACTTAAGCTTGTGTGTTCAGATGTTGGGAAGGATATGCCCATCTTGAAAATGAATATTGTCGTAGCATATCTTGATAAAATTCTTGTCTGTAATATATAATTTGATGAGCACCTTGAAAGGCTGAAAAATGTGCAATTTGTTCTTGGAAAAGATATCTTTATTTGTGATTTGAACAAATATTTATCTTGCACATTTGATCCTGGTCTTTTAGTGTTTATTTTTAGTATACAGGAAAGACAGGTTCAGCCTCTAAGAATTGAAAGCATTGACCGTGCCCAACAGCCTGAGTTTTGGAGAAGCTTTATTGAAACCGGCTACCTTGATGCCAGCGACAGAGGTTCAGTCCAAGAAGGATATCGCAACTGTACGAAGGTCTTTTGTCTTGAATCCAATTTGAAAAGAAAGCCAACTCATCAAGGATTCACGGAGGCTTGGAATCGCATGAAAATCTTCACGGATGAAGAAGTTATGAATTTTCCAAACTGGAGGTTCTTCAGTCCATCTATCCGCGAGTACCAGATTTCTAAAGGAGATTCATGCCCCATAAAGAATCGGCCTGAGCCAAAACCGATCCTCCATGAACCAAAGGTGTTTCCTCAGTCATTCTCCTGTCTAAACCAAAAGCACTTTAAGGATCATGAGTTGATTGCCTCTACTCTTCATGAAAATGTTTTGAAACCGAGAATTTCAAAAAGAAAACATATTCTTACTTGTTGAAAAACGTTTTGCTCAAACCTTTTCATGAATTGATTTCATTGAGCTGTGCTTTGAAAGAGATTTGGTGTAGGAAAAAGCATGAACTAAAATTACTTAGGCCAAAGAATTCTTTTGATTTCGTTCATGATGATAATTTTTCAAATTTGGCATTGTCTCTTTCTTTTCCTGACCGTTTATCAGCTTGGCCTAATTTTAAAATTTATAAACCAATTTTTGGTGATCAGCTTACTTGTTTGATGCTTGCCCACGTGCTTGATGATTATCCTAAGGGCTTGGATCCTGATCTTGATGTCCTAAAGATAGAGAAACCCTTTGATTATTTCTTTGGCAGATTTGATGTGGTTTCTCTAGTTGCTTTGAATAAACATGATAAGCATGATCAGTTTCTAAGGAGAGCAAGCACCAATGGACGCCAAAGTACTTGGAATTCCTTGATAAAAATGACTTCAAAACTCCAAGGAAGTTTCTGTCCATTCTATTCATTTACTGAATTTCCCTTGAATTTTAATTCCTTTGTATCTGATTTATCTCTTTTTGATATAGGTACATTGGATTTGAGGACAAATCCTTTTGAAGAAGGAGGGAATGATAGACTGCGGTCCACGGATCAGTACATGGAGCCGAACCAGCATGGAGATCAGAACGTTCTGAAGATTTCAACTGAGGTTCATGTTTTTCACCATACTGACCAGACTGACCGGACACTGTATTGGACTGTCCCACATGCATCCGGATCGGAGCTTTGGCTGGAACCATGGCCAGATGATCGATTTCACTGTACTGGACTTTGTCTTCACCGTCCTGTTTTCCATTTGATGAAGAACAGTCGAGACGGAATCGCATTCGGACACACGAATCCTGAGTTAGGTCATTGCTATACATTTCTGGACAGTACCGCATGTACCGCCCGGACGTGCGTATTCGAGCTCCAACATTATCCACGACCTGATGATGGAATTCACCAAACTGAAGCTTGGCTTTACCGCACTGTTTGTTATTCTAAGAACCAACGATTGAGCCAGAATCTGAAACGGACGTACCAATTCTTTTCCAGTCCATCGCAACTCAATTTTGTGCTGTACGTACTGCCCGTACGACCAGTTTGAGGCTTCATCAATACCCATGTCCAGACGATCGAATTCACCAAACTGGAGATCATATTTCCCGTACTGATTGGCATTTTAAGAGCAACGGTCAAGACAGATTTGGATTCGGACGAGTGGAACTCAAGATAGGCCGTGACACTTTAAAACTGGCTACTTTGGACTGTCCTGCTTGTGTACTGGCCCAGTCCGTAGGACATGCTTCAGGATACAATGAACCTGGACGGAATTTGAAGGGTTTTTTGCCAGTCAAAGTGTGATTTCGTGCCTTGACCAGATCTGGTCAATTTTATCATTTTCTATGTTTAGATTTCCCACATTTTTCTTTAAGTCCTTTGACTAGAACTTCTATATAATGTAAACATCAGATCTGAATAAGATAATTTCGTTTTGCTTTCATTCTTTTGAGTTTTTACTCTCTTTGTTCTTTGTTTAGAACACTTCTTAGTTTCTTGGTGAGGTTATCTCCAAGTTTCGATCCTTCTTTTGTTGGACCGGTGCGTCACATCCGGCAACGATCGAAGTCTGGTAGTATCTTTGGGCTATTCCGCAACCCTTAGTGTCACCCCTCGATCCATCAGTTCTCAATCCTCCAGGATCTGAGTTCATACACTACAAGAAAAGAGCTCTATTGCAATAATGATATATTGTTGCAATATGCTCATATATTGTTGCAAATAAAAATTGCAATAAAATTGCAACAATTTTAACTTCTTGCTGTTTGAATGTTGCAAATCCATGTTTGTTGCATATACGTAGCAAAATTAGTAACAAATTGAAATGTTGCTATATATGTCATATTATTGCAACAATTTTTTTATAGCAATTTTGATGTATATTTACAACATATTTTGTAACCATAAATGGTGGCAAGTCATTGCTACGTAAAATATATAGTAAACAACATTGCAAATTTGCGATTATTGTTTTCTGAAATTTAGTAATATTAATGCAACAAAATATATAGAAAAATATTTTGGTACAATTTTAACGTTGCAATTAAAATTGTTACAAAATTTGCTATATAAAAGATGTAGCTAATTTTGTTG
>NW_022610174.1:0-51419 GCF_000309985.2 Brassica rapa
TTTCGCAGAACCAAGATCACGTAGTTTGAAAGCTACTGTCAACACATTTTTAAACTTAGTCACAGCCAAATCATCATTCCCCACAATGAGAATATCATCAACATAGACAAGAACAGCCAAGAAGACGTGGTCGACATATCTGATGAAGAGGGAATGATCAGAATGCGTTTGAGTAAACCATCACCGAGAATTACACTAGACAGCTTCTGATTCCACTGACGGGAAGCTTGCTTAAGACCATATAGAGACTTATGAAGCTTACACACCGAGTTGGGAGGACACTTCTTGCCAGTGATTTCTTCATAACCTTCAGGGAGACGCATGTATATTTCTTCATCAAGGTCACCGTTGAGGAAGGCATTGTTGATATCCAACTGCGAAATGGACCAATTTTTAGCTGCGGCAACACTCAGAAGAAGACGTAGAGTGCCAACCTTAGCAACAGGCGAGAGTATCCAAGTAGTCTAAGCCCTCCAACTGTGGTAGCCCTTTGCAATACCATATTACATACGAGCTCCAGCGAGGAAGAGAGAGTTTGTTACGATCGAAAGAAATGTATTGTATTCTCTTATCTGTATTTTACACCGTATACATGTATTTATACTCCTTTCTATACCGGTTTACTTAACATACCACCGGTTCAATCACTATAAACTCTAATAAAAACTTTTCAGAATCTTTGAAAATTTTATTGCAAAAATTAATTAATTCAATTATAATTATCATAAAATATAATTAGAGACTAAAATTAATTTAGCTTTGATTGATAAGCAAAAACTAAAATTATATAAAATTAATTATATTAACGATAAATAATTTTAATTTTTTAATTCAAATATAAATAAAATATTATACTTAAATTATGTAGAATGATAAATGACAATCACAAAATTTATCAAATGACCGATGAGATATATTATTATTTATTTTGCAAAACATTTTAATAACAATATGGGTGGATAAAACCATATAATAGTAAAATAACATAATCATTCTTAATTTAATCCATTAAAAATGAAAAAAAAAACACTCAATGGAAGTACTGATCAAATTCTAGCTTCGACTGAACATTCTCTGCAAAAATGAATGTTACGTAACATTTATGGCAACAAAAAATTTAAACTTCAGGGTTTATCCTTTGGGTTTTTGGTCTGCAGCAAAAGTCGTAACCGATATTTTGGGACTGGCGGTTTGTCCCGTTCACCAGTATATATGAGGATTTAATCAGCTGCTCCGGTTCAAGGTTGTAGAACTGTAAACCGTAAAGCATAACACGTGAATACGAGATGTTGACTCGAGTGCCGCCGAGCCTTATCCGATCACTTACTCATTCTCCAATTTAAGACCAAGACTTTCGCGTGAATTCTTGAAACTAGAATTGGTACGAGGTTATTATACTATGAATCCAATTTAAGACCAAGACTTTCGCGTTATCAAGTAAAATAGGCATCAACCATCTCCACACAATCAAATGTTATGCAATAACTTTCATATTTATAAGGCGATCACAATATTATTTTTTGCATATAATTTAATGGGCACAAGCTTCTTCAATAGCTGCAACACTTTTCTTCACATCCACTCCCATATTGCAGATATTGGCAAGTGCTCCTGCATACTTCATATCGTATTCCATCTTTGCTCCACATTGATTCTTGAAACTTTTAACCTGTGATGTTTTATTCAGTATATATTTGTTTTAAGGGTCTTTAAGTGGAACACAAGTAACAATAATTGATAAGGGGTTGTTACCAGAGTCTTGTAGCAGTCCCAATCATTACAACAGGTTGTCCTGTTGTTCTTGTGGAAGTTAAGAGATCTAAGACATCGGTTTTTTTGAGTGAAAGTCTAAGAATCTCTATAATGTTCTGATCGATTTGTTTCCTGTGATTTATTTCCTCAAGCAGATTCTTCTGAGCTTCTTGTCTTTGAGGTGACCCCACAGGAGCGTTTTGAATCTGAGAGATAAATATATAGTGAAACATCAAAAACAGACACATCTTTCGTTTATGTTTCAATCTTGAAAGATTAGGACTTCACCTTCGTCTCGAGATATAACAGAGGGATATCTCGCGCATCGACCTGCGAAAGCAAAGAAACAATAGATTTAGTTCATATAATCTCCCTGGGACCACTTTCTTTCCTTCTTATGGTTAGAACTTCTTATACACGAAAAATCAATAGACCTTATCCCCGTAGTTTTCGTGTTCAGCACCATCATCAGCGCTAGATTCTGTATCAAATAGTTGGGTTTTGCGAGATTCTGCTGAGAAAAGAAGCAGAGCATAAAGAAAAACAAGAACTTGTAAATGACCAAGAAAAGACATTGTCGTAATAAGACTTCTAAAGAACTGTTTTTTTTTTCTCTTGCGGTTGATGTTCTTGAATACTGTAGTATATAACTCGTTATATAGAAAATTTCTTTGAGTCGTTTGCGTATTAAAGTTTGAGTCTGTGGATGCAAAAAGTAACTCATAATATTAAACCCACAAAAAGTAACTCATAATGTTAACTGCTGATGTCAACGTAGTATTTAAATTTGCGTATTAATGTTATTGCTTTTGTTTGCTAGCTTCTTTTTTGAGATAATTGGATAAATAGGATATATATATATATATATAATTGATTTGTATGATGGCAACTTTTTTCCTATAAATCAATGAGGGAGTTCTTCCTTGTCTGACGAAGTTGCTGCTCTTTTAGACCATCTGTTAGACCATCTCCATTAGTGCCTAAATTTCAAGGAGACAAAGTTGCTTACAATGAGTTCAATGGAGCTTCATTTAGTGGCACGGTTTTCATGGCTTTTTTGACCGATGCATCGATTGATGTCTTGCTTTAAGTGTACTAAGATTAGGAAAAGTCGTTCTTATGGTGGTCTAATGGGTAACTCTTTTGGCAACCCTGGAAGGGTTTTGCCTCAAAACAGATCTTCTTTTGACAACATTGGTGTTTTGATTGTCTACATGATCATAATCTTATATATTAAAACAGAAGTCATAACCTTGGTTCATGTGTGATTTTTTTTAAAATGGACCTAATAGACATATTCCTAAAAAGTCATGTTACATTTAATCTCTAAGCTTATCATTTAAATTTTAGGCATACCAAAATTTTTTAATAGGCTATGAATAATTGGATTTAAACAATAGATGATTCATTTGATTTATAGATAGTATAAATTGAATAGATATAATTTAATGTTGTAATATTATACCTCCATATGTTAATTATTTGTCGATGTTAACTTTTAAAATTATAAAGATTTTTTTTAATAACAAAATTATATTATCTAACAACGATTAATCTTTACTACCTTAAACCAATGAAAAAAATTTTAAACTATATAGTTTATTTTAAAAATTAAACAAAAATTAAATGTTTAATTATTTACTCGATAATATAAATCTATGAAGCGAAAAGTTTAATTTTTAAGAAACTTTCTAAATTTGTGAAATGTTACAATATCTTTGAATATGACAATAAAACAATATTTTACTAATGTGTATATATAGTTACGATTTTAACAATGAAATAATAATCCGAAAATATATATATAGAAGAAGATACAAATACATGTGAAAGTTTGAAACAATCTATTCAATGAAAAAATACACCGTAAACTTATTATGTTTTAAAAATTGATAGACACATATATATTATAATATATACCAATTTTAAATTAAAAATAAAATATTTATATAAAAATAAATGAAAACAAAAACCCGCGCGGTTGGCGGATCGAGATCTAGTTGGTATTTAAAATCATATTCTAGTCTAATAAATAATCTGCTGCTACTTTGTTGAAGCTTACTCTTCTCTGGTTGTTGTTGAAGGTAATGTGTTGGCTGAAAAAAAGAAGAAGATGTGACTCACCATTACGGTGTTCTTGAAGGATGGTTCAGTCAGCATTGGTGGAAACACAGAGAGCTGTTAGAGCAATCTTATTGGTGAGATACTCACTAAGTATGTCAATAATATAAACTTATCTTAAACTAAAATAAATCTATATAAATTTTTTAACATATGGAATCTTAATATAATTTTTTTAGTTTTAGTACTATTACATTAATTAAAAACTTAATATACTATTATATTAAACTTCAATCATTTCAATTTAAACTATGAATAATGAATCTTGTTAGATAGATATTTTATTTTAAGATTTATAAAAATATATAAAAATATTTTTAATATCATATAAAGTATAAAGAGTAGGTGATTTTATTTTATTGACAAAAAATTTGGTCAATTATAAAATGACCTGTGTCATTTGCCAAGGGTTCTCATGAGGTTCTAATAAGATGGGTGCAGAGGAACAGTTGTTAAGCTTTTGATTTAAATTTAAAATTTTCATTTATTTTAGTTACATTTTAAGTCTTAGATATTTTTAGTATATTTTCATTGGAGCTGCTTTTATTCTTCTCATTACAACTGTCACGGGCGAGGACATGGAGATGGACCTTGCAATGCAAGCTGATTACTCGTTGCAAAGAAGAGTTTCTCAGATTTTTGGTTGCAAATGTTGCTAGTAGATGTTTTAAGATCCATTTTTCATTTGATCAATAGCTTACTGAACAATTAAAACAAAGTCACACACTCTTATGATATTTTAAGAATAACTATAACGTATTGAAATCGTAATCGTAATCGTAATTGTTGTGATCTACATAAGGTTTTTATACGATATATCTTGATTTTTAGCCGATAATTTCTTCACAAGGAAATTCAGATGCACAAAGAGAGACAGAGAAACAGTGGATCGTAAGATGAGTACACATGGTTGTTATATAATTCAAGCAAATTTTTTTTTTTTTTTGTAACTGAATTCAGGCAAACTTTTGCTTGGAGAAACAGAGAAGCAACATATATAAAAGATCTTGCGTCCTTTGATTGATTAATTGTTCGAAGAATGTTGCCTAATATTATTGTTCGAAGCCTGCTGACTCTATATTATTTTAAGCCGTGTGACATATACAGTACCAAGAATCTTGTGTCCTGGTGGTTAAAGTAGCAATATCTATGATATAGTAAATACATATAAAATCCATTCGGGTTAAAGAATGTCTTCTTTCTAGTCTTTTTGTTTTTTGTAAGAATATCTAGCCTTTTCATTTTTGTGGAAATATAACAAGTGTGGAGTATGCAGACCTTATTGTTTCAAGTGGAGAAGAACAGCTTTTGTCATATCTCCAGGTAAAGACCCACTAAACACACAATTATAGTTTAAATATAAAAGAAAGAAAAAAATTCAGATTATGATTTAGATATTAAAAAAAAGCATTTCAGATTATTTATGACTGTGGACATTCTGCAAAATTTGAGCTTTATTGTTTATGCTTTGGTTTTCTTGGTGTGCAGCAAGTCGTAACCGGTATTTGGAGGTTGGCGGTTTAGAATATCATCAACATAGACAAGAACAGCCAAGAAGACGTGGTCGACATATCTGATGAAGAGGGAATGATCAGAATGCGTTTGAGTAAACCCATCACCGAGAATTACACTAGACAGCTTCTGATTCCACTGACGGGAAGCTTGCTTAAGACCATATAGAGACTTATGAAGCTTACACACCGAGTTGGGAGGACACTTCTTGCCAGTGATTTCTTCATAACCTTCAGGGAGACGCATGTAAATTTCTTCATCAAGGTCACCGTTGAGGAAGGCATTGTTGATATCCAACTGCGAAATGGACCAATTTTTAGCTGCGGCAACACTCAGAAGAAGACATAGAGTGCCAATCTTAGCAACAGGCGAGAATGTATCCAAGTAGTCTAAGCCCTCCAACTGTGTGTAGCCCTTTGCAATACCATATTACAATACGAGCTCCAGTGAGGAAGAGAGAGTTTGTTACGATCGAAAGAAAATGTATTGTATTCTCTTATCTGTATTTTACACCGTATACATGTATTTATACTCCTTTCTATACCGGTTTACTTAACATACCACCGGTTCAATCACTATAAACTCTAATAAAAACTTTTCAGAATCTTTGAAAATTTTATTGCAGAAAATTAATTAATTCAATTATAATTATCATAAAATATAATTAGAGACTAAAATTAATTTAGCTTTGATTGATAAGCAAAAACTAAAATTATATAAAATTAATTATATTAACGATAATAATAATTTAATTTTTTTAATTCAAATATAAAATAAAATATTATACTTAAATTATGTAGAATGATAAATGACAATCACAAAATTTATCAAATGACCGATGAGATATATTATTATTTATTTTGCAAAACATTTTAATAACAATATGGGTGGATAAAACCATATAATAGTAAAATAACATAATCATTCTTAATTTAATCCATTAAAAATGAAAAAAAAACACTCAATGGAAGTACTGATCAAATTCTAGCTTCGACTGAACATTCTCTGCAAAAATGAATGTTACGTAACATTTATGGCAACAAAAAATTTAAACTTCAGGGTTTATCCTTTGGGTTTTTTGGTCTGCAGCAAAAGTCGTAACCGATATTTTGGGACTGGCGGTTTGTCCCGTTCACCAGTATATATGAGGATTTAATCAGCTGCTCCGGTTCAAGGTTGTAGAACTGTAAACCGTAAAGCATAACACGTGAATACGAGATGTTGACTCGAGTGCCGCCGAGCCTTATCCGATCACTTACTCATTCTCCAATTTAAGACCAAGACTTTCGCGTGAATTCTTGAAACTAGAATTGGTACGAGGTTATTATACTATGAATCCAATTTAAGACCAAGACTTTCGCGTTATCAAGTAAAATAGGCATCAACCATCTCCACACAATCAAATGTTATGCAATAACTTTCATATTTATAAGGCGATCACAATATTATTTTTTGCATATAATTTAATGGGCACAAGCTTCTTCAATAGCTGCAACACTTTTCTTCACATCCACTCCCATATTGCAGATATTGGCAAGTGCTCCTGCATACTTCATATCGTATTCCATCTTTGCTCCACATTGATTCTTGAAACTTTTAACCTGTGATGTTTTATTCAGTATATATTTGTTTTAAGGGTCTTTAAGTGGAACACAAGTAACAATAATTGATAAGGGGTTGTTACCAGAGTCTTGTAGCAGTCCCAATCATCTACAACAGGTTGTCCTGTTGTTCTTGTGGAAGTTAAGAGATCTAAGACATCGGTTTTTTTGAGTGAAAGTCTAAGAATCTCTATAATGTTCTGATCGATTTGTTTCCTGTGATTTATTTCCTCAAGCAGATTCTTCTGAGCTTCTTGTCTTTGAGGTGACCCCACAGGAGCGTTTTGAATCTGAGAGATAAATATATAGTGAAACATCAAAAACAGACACATCTTTCGTTTATGTTTCAATCTTGAAAGATTAGGACTTCACCTTCGTCTCGAGATATAACAGAGGGATATCTCGCGCATCGACCTGCGAAAGCAAAGAAACAATAGATTTAGTTCATATAATCTCCCTGGGACCACTTTCTTTCCTTCTTATGGTTAGAACTTCTTATACACGAAAAATCAATAGACCTTATCCCCGTAGTTTTCGTGTTCAGCACCATCATCAGCGCTAGATTCTGTATCAAATAGTTGGGTTTTGCGAGATTCTGCTGAGAAAAGAAGCAGAGCATAAAGAAAAACAAGAACTTGTAAATGACCAAGAAAAGACATTGTCGTAATAAGACTTCTAAAGAACTGTTTTTTTTTTCTCTTGCGGTTGATGTTCTTGAATACCGTAGTATATAACTCGTTTATATAGAAAATTTCTTTGAGTCGTTTGCGTATTAAAGTTTGAGTCTGTGGATGCAAAAAGTAACTCATAATATTAAACCCACAAAAAGTAACTCATAATGTTAACTGCTGATATCAACGTAGTATTTAAATTTGCGTATTAATGTTATTGCTTTTGTTTGCTAGCTTCTTTTTTGAGATAATTGGATAATAGGATATATATATATATATATATATATATATATATATATATATATATTGATTTGTATGATGGCAACTTTTTTCCTATAAATCAATGAGGAGTTCTTCCTTGTCTGACGAAGTTGCTGCTCTTTTAGACCATCTGTTAGACCATCTCCATTAGTGCCTAAATTTCAAGGAGACAAAGTTGCTTACAATGAGTTCAATGGAGCTTCATTTAGTGGCACGGTTTTCATGGCTTTTTTGACCGATGCATCGATTGATGTCTTGCTTTAAGTGTACTAAGATTAGGAAAAGTCGTTCTTATGGTGGTCTAATGGGTAACTCTTTTGGCAACCCTGGAAGGGTTTTGCCTCAAAACAGATCTTCTTTTTGATAACATTGGTGTTTTGATTGTCTACATGATCATAATCTTATATATTAAAACAGAAGTCATAACCTTGGTTCATGTGTGATTTTTTTTTAAAATGGACCTAATAGACATATTCCTAAAAAGTCATGTTACATTTAATCTCTAAGCTTATCATTTAAATTTTAGGCATACCAAAATTTTTTAATAGGCTATGAATAATTGGATTTAAACAATAGATGATTCATTTGATTTATAGATAGTATAAATTGAATAGATATAATTTAATGTTGTAATATTATACCTCCATATGTTAATTATTTGTCGATGTTAACTTTTAAAATTATAAAGATTTTTTTTAATAACAAAATTATATTATCTAACAACGATTAATCTTTACTACCTTAAACCAATGAAAACAAATTTTAAACTATATAGTTTATTTTAAAAATTAAACAAAAATTAAATGTTTAATTATTTACTCGATAATATAAATCTATGAAGCGAAAAGTTTAATTTTTAAGAAACTTTCTAAATTTGTGAAATGTTACAATATCTTTGAATATGACAATAAAACAATATTTAACTAATGTGTATATATAGTTACGATTTTAACAATGAAATAATAATCCGAAAATATATATATAGAAGAAGATACAAATACATGTGAAAGTTTGAAACAATCTATTCAATGAAAAAATACACCGTAAACTTATTATGTTTTAAAAATTGATAGACACATATATATTATAATATATACCAATTTTAAATTAAAAATAAAATATTTATATAAAAATAAATGAAAACAAAAACCCGCGCGGTTGGGCGGATCGAGATCTAGTTGGTATTTAAAATCATATTCTAGTCTAATAAATAATCTGCTGCTACTTTGTTGAAGCTTACTCTTCTCTGGTTGTTGTTGAAGGTAATGTGTTGGCTGAAAAAAAGAAGAAGATGTGACTCACCATTACGGTGTTCTTGAAGGATGGTTCAGTCAGCATTGGTGGAACACAAGAGCTGTTAGAGCAATCTTATTGGTGAGATACTCACTAAGTATGTCAATAATATAAACTTATCTTAAACTAAAATAAATCTATATAATTTTTTTAACATATGGAATCTTAATATAATTTTTTTTAGTTTTAGTACTATTACATTAATTAAAAACTTAATATACTATTATATTAAACTTCAATCATTTCAATTTAAACTATGAATAATGAATCTTGTTAGATAGATATTTTATTTTAAGATTTATAAAAATATATAAAAATATTTTTAATATCATATAAAGTATAAAGAGTAGGTGATTTTATTTTATTGACAAAAAATTGGTCAATTATAAAATGACCTGTGTCATTTGCCAAGGGTTCTCATGAGGTTCTAATAAGATGGGTGCAGAGGAACAGTTGTTAAGCTTTTGATTTAAATTTAAAATTTTCATTTATTTTAGTTACATTTTAAGTCTTAGATATTTTTAGTATATTTTCATTGGAGCTGCTTTTATTCTTCTCATTACAACTGTCACGGGCGAGGACATGGAGATGGACCTTGCAATGCAAGCTGATTACTCGTTGCAAAGAAGAGTTTCTCAGATTTTTGGTTGCAAATGTTGCTAGTAGATGTTTTAAGATCCATTTTTCATTTGATCAATAGCTTACTGAACAATTAAAACAAAGTCACACACTCTTATGATATTTTAAGAATAACTATAACGTATTGAAATCGTAATCGTAATCGTAATTGTTGTGATCTACATAAGGTTTTTATACGATATATCTTGATTTTTAGCCGATAATTTCTTCACAAGGAAATTCAGATGCACAAAGAGAGACAGAGAAACAGTGGATCGTAAGATGAGTACACATGGTTGTTATATAATTCAAGCAAATTTTTTTTTTTTTTTGTAACTGAATTCAGGCAAACTTTTGCTTGGAGAAACAGAGAAGCAACATATATAAAAGATCTTGCGTCCTTTGATTGATTAATTGTTCGAAGAATGTTGCCTAATATTATTGTTCGAAGCCTGCTGACTCTATATTATTTTAAGCCGTGTGACATATACAGTACCAAGAATCTTGTGTCCTGGTGGTTAAAGTAGCAATATCTATGATATAGTAAATACATATAAAATCCATTCGGGTTAAAGAATGTCTTCTTTCTAGTCTTTTTGTTTTTTTGTAAGAATATCTAGCCTTTTCATTTTTGTGGAAATATAACAAGTGTGGAGTATGCAGACCTTATTGTTTCAAGTGGAGAAGAACAGCTTTTGTCATATCTCCAGGTAAAGACCCACTAAACACACAATTATAGTTTAAATATAAAAGAAAGAAAAAAAATTCAGATTATGATTTAGATATTAAAAAAAAGCATTTCAGATTATTTATGACTGTGGACATTCTGCAAAATTTGAGCTTTATTGTTTATGCTTTGGTTTTCTTGGTGTGCAGCAAGTCGTAACCGGTATTTGAAGGTTGGCGGTTTAGAATATCATCAACATAGACAAGAACAGCCAAGAAGACGTGGTCGACATATCTGATGAAGAGGGAATGATCAGAATGCGTTTGAGTAAACCCATCACCGAGAATTACACTAGACAGCTTCTGATTCCACTGACGGGAAGCTTGCTTAAGACCATATAGAGACTTATGAAGCTTACACACCGAGTTGGGAGGACACTTCTTGCCAGTGATTTCTTCATAACCTTCAGGGAGACGCATGTAAATTTCTTCATCAAGGTCACCGTTGAAGAAGGCATTGTTGATATCCAACTGCGAAATGGACCAATTTTTAGCTGCGGCAACACTCAGAAGAAGACATAGAGTGCCAATCTTAGCAACAGGCGAGAATGTATCCAAGTAGTCTAAGCCCTCCAACTGTGTGTAGCCCTTTGCAATACCATATTACAATACGAGCTCCAGTGAGGAAGAGAGAGTTTGTTACGATCGAAAGAAAATGTATTGTATTCTCTTATCTGTATTTTACACCGTATACATGTATTTATACTCCTTTCTATACCGGTTTACTTAACATACCACCAGTTCAATCACTATAAACTCTAATAAAAACTTTTCAGAATCTTTGAAAATTTTATTGCAGAAAATTAATTAATTCAATTATAATTATCATAAAATATAATTAGAGACTAAAATTAATTTAGCTTTAATTGATAAGCAAAAACTAAAATTATATAAAATTAATTATATTAACGATAATAATAATTTATTTTTTTAATTCAAATATAAAATAAAATATTATACTTAAATTATGTAGAATGATAAATGACAATCACAAAATTTATCAAATGACCGATGAGATATATTATTATTTATTTTGCAAAACATTTTAATTACAATATGGGTTGATAAAACCATATAATAGTAAAATAACATAATCATTCTTAATTTAATCCATTAAAAATGAAAAAAAAAAAACACTCAATGGAAGTACTGATCAAATTCTAGCTTCGACTGAACATTCTCTGCAAAAATGAATGTTACGTAACATTTATGGCAACAAAAAATTTAAACTTCAGGGTTTATCCTTTGGGTTTTTTGGTCTGCAGCAAAAGTCGTAACCGATATTTTGGGACTGGCGGTTTGTCCCGTTCACCAGTATATATGAGGATTTAATCAGCTGCTCCGGTTCAAGGTTGTAGAACTGTAAACCGTAAAGCATAACACGTGAATACGAGATGTTGACTCGAGTGCCGCCGAGCCTTATCCGATCACTTACTCATTCTCCAATTTAAGACCAAGACTTTCGCGTGAATTCTTGAAACTAGAATTGGTACGAGGTTATTATACTATGAATCCAATTTAAGACCAAGACTTTCGCGTTATCAAGTAAAATAGGCATCAACCATCTCCACACAATCAAATGTTATGCAATAACTTTCATATTTATAAGGCGATCACAATATTATTTTTTGCATATAATTTAATGGGCACAAGCTTCTTCAATAGCTGCAACACTTTTCTTCACATCCACTCCCATATTGCAGATATTGGCAAGTGCTCCTGCATACTTCATATCGTATTCCATCTTTGCTCCACATTGATTCTTGAAACTTTTAACCTGTGATGTTTTATTCAGTATATATTTGTTTTAAGGGTCTTTAAGTGGAACACAAGTAACAATAATTGATAAGGGGTTGTTACCAGAGTCTTGTAGCAGTCCCAATCATCTACAACAGGTTGTCCTGTTGTTCTTGTGGAAGTTAAGAGATCTAAGACATCGGTTTTTTTGAGTGAAAGTCTAAGAATCTCTATAATGTTCTGATCGATTTGTTTCCTGTGATTTATTTCCTCAAGCAGATTCTTCTGAGCTTCTTGTCTTTGAGGTGACCCCACAGGAGCGTTTTGAATCTGAGAGATAAATATATAGTGAAACATCAAAAACAGACACATCTTTCGTTTATGTTTCAATCTTGAAAGATTAGGACTTCACCTTCGTCTCGAGATATAACAGAGGGATATCTCGCGCATCGACCTGCGAAAGCAAAGAAACAATAGATTTAGTTCATATAATCTCCCTGGGACCACTTTCTTTCCTTCTTATGGTTAGAACTTCTTATACACGAAAAATCAATAGACCTTATCCCCGTAGTTTTCGTGTTCAGTGTTGGGGTCAAAATCGGTCACGACGGAATCAATGTCTGAAAGTCCGTAAAAATCAGCATAACCGTTTTTACGAAAAGTAATCTTCGTAAAGATATCTTTACGAACAGCCTTGCAGTAAAATATCGTCCAAATCTCAATCGAACCACTAAATACCGATTGTCCGAAGGCAACGGACATGTATCCAAATCGGCCGCGGACAAGCTCGAGTATGGAAATCAGACCGCGGACAAGCCAAGCTCGATCGATACGCGGCAACCAAGCATGCACACAGCTCGGTCGCTACGTAGCGACCGAGCTCGAGCCAAGCTCGGTCGCTACGTAGCGACCGAGCATCTGTCTCGCTCGGTCGCTACGTAGCGACCGAGCCCGAGCCAAGCTCGGTCGCTACGTAGCGACCGAGCGATCGTCCCGCCCGGTCGCTACGTAGCGACCGAGCTCGAGCCAAAGCTCGGTCGCTACGTAGCGACCGAGCGATCGTCCCGCTCGGTCGCTACGTAGCGACCGAGCTCGAGCCAAAGCTCGGTCGCTACGTAGCGACCGAGCGATCGTCCCGCTCGGTCGCTACGTAGCGACCGAGCTCAGCCAAGCTCGGTCGCTACGTAGCGACCGAGCGATCGTCCCGCTCGGTCGCTACGTAGCGACCGAGCTCGAGCCAAAGCTCGGTCGCTACGTAGCGACCGAGCTCGAGCCAAAGCTCGGTCGCTACGTAGCGACCGAGCGATCGTCCCGCTCGGTCGCTACGTAGCGACCGAGCTCAGCCAAGCTCGGTCGCTACGTAGCGACCGAGCGCTCGTCCCGCTCGGTCGCTACGAAGCGACCGGGCTCGAGCCAAAGTTCGGTCGCTGTGTAGCGATTGAACCTTTCCGAACGTCAATACGACACCAGTTCTTGCATTCTCGTCAAAACCTTCGAATGCTATCTCCCGTAAGACCGTAGCAAGCTCAGTCCATGTTTCCCGCCATTCTAATTCATCGATCAAACTTCGCGGATTAGAAACCGCGGAAAACTCGTAGTAAACGTGTCGAGTCGGAAGACGGCCCAAAGGGACCTAAAACACGACTCGAGGCCCATCCTACGATTTTCCTAATCAAAAGCCCGTAAACCACAGCCTGGTTTACGCTTGGTCCACAAGGAAGGATAAATGTCAAGTTTCCGCGGATAAATACGGAAGTTTTGAAGATAATTGTGAAGATCGGGAAAAATGGAATATCTCCATTTTTATGCTATGACGGCTTAAGGGCAGAAGAGTAAAAGCGTAAACCGACCTTGGAGCTAGTATATAAGGAGTCCTAGGCGAGGAGCAAGAGAGGGAACTTTTTAGATTCGGAATTCTCTGCACTTAGAAACTTTAGGCTTATTCTCGACAAGTTCGGTTTCTATGACTGGCACTCAATTACTAGAAGAACTCGCCCAGGCAGTTCGATCTCTTGTCCAGCTCTATCAATTGAACTACGTTCGGCTTGATCCTCGAAAGGGGTACGTAGGCAGCCTTTAACAAGGTTCAGTCCGAAATCAATCTAAGCCTTTTAGATATCTTTTTCGTCCTTTGTTATCGAGCTGCGACTCAACTAGGATTAGGGTTTTATGTTGCTAGAACTAGGTAACTCGCTGACGGCCCCTGCAGCCAAAGCCTTTGTATTCTCTTGTAATGATCGCAACGCTCTTACGCGGACTCGAAATAAGATCTACTATTTTCTCTAAACTCGTTTGTTATCTTTTCATGATTTCTGCATATATTCGATCACTTGTCGTTGGCTCTCGCAGAGATCCGGGACCTCTGGGAAATTAGGGTTTTCCTAGTTTCCTTATTTAAACGGAAATCGACAGTGCGAATTTCGGTTCCCACAGTTTGGCGCTAGAAGGAGGGGGGGTTACGGATTACTCTTACTCATGGCCACAAAACGCTTGATCGAAACGATGTTTGGATATATGAAAGACAAACTCGCAGCACTGACTGCTCCTATGGCCAACGCTTACGCAAACGCCGTAGTTTTCAACAAAATCGAAAACTTAGTCGCGACCTTCCGCCACAGGAAGAGCACTAAAACAAGCTCGCGATTCCTCCCTGTAAACAAGAAGGGAAACGATAAATCTTATCAAAACCCCGTAAACAAATCTCGATGCATAAGGGTTTTACCAAAACACGTTTTCCGAAAACATTTCGGAAGGATAAAACTTGTTCTCCCAAAAAAACCGCTGAAAAACCCCTACGTTAATCGCGGAAAAAGGAAACACAATAAAACGATTACACAGCTCGGTCGCTACGTAGCGACCGAGCACACACGCTGCTCGGTCGCTACGTAGCGACCGAGCACGCACACGCTCGGTCGCTACGTAGCGACCGAGCACGCACGCTGCTCGGTCGCTACGTAGAGACCGAGCACACACGCTGCTCGGTCGCTACGTAGCGACCGAGCACGACACGCTGCTCGGTCGCTACGTAGCGACCGAGCACGCACACTGCTCGGTCGCTACGTAGCGACCGAGCACGCACACGCTGCTCGGTCGCTAGCGACCGAGCACACACACTGCTCGGTCGCTACGTAGTGACCGAGCTCAAGCCAACTCTCCACTCGCTACATAGCGACCTGTAAGGCCTCAGAAAGGTCCTCCTTTGGGTTCTCTTTTGAATCCTCGTCGAAACGCTTTTCGTTTCGTCTCAATCGGAGTTTCCGTTGAGATTTTACGACGAACACAAGTGGGACTCTTCTCGGCTTGCTTCCACTCGCTACGTAGCGACCTGTCAGACTGTCAGTCGCTACGTAGCGACCTGTAAGGCCTCAGAAAGGTCCTTCTTTGGGTTCTCTTTTGAATCCTCGTCGAAACGCTTTTCGTTTCGTCTCAATCGGAGTTTCCGTTGAGATTTTATGACGAACACAAGTGGGACTCTTCTCGGCTTACTTCCACTCGCTACGTAGCGACCTGTCAGACTGTCAGTCGCTACGTAGCGACCTGTAAGGCCTCAGAAAGGTCCTTCTTTGGGTTCTCTTTTGAATCCTCGTCGAAACGCTTTTTGTTTCGTCTCAATCAGAGTTTCCGTTGAGATTTTACGATGAAAACAAGTGGGACTCGTCTCGGCTTGCTTCCACTCGCTACGTAGCGACCTGTCAGACTGTCAGTCGCTACGTAGCGACCTGTAAGGCCTCAGAAAGGTCCTTCTTTGGGTTCTCTTTTGAATCCTCGTCGAAACGCTTTTCGTTTCGTCTCAATCGGAGTTTCCGTTGAGATTTTACGATGAAAACAAGTGGGACTCGTCTCGGCTTGCTTCCACTCGCTACGTAGCGACCTGTCAGACTGTCAGTCGCTACGTAGCGACCTGTAAGGCCTCAGAAAGGTCCTTCTTTGGGTTCTCTTTTGAATCCTCGTCGAAACGCTTTTCGTTTCGTCTCAATCGGAGTTTCCGTTGAGATTTTATGACGAACACAAGTGGGACTCTTCTCGGCTTACTTCCACTCGCTACGTAGCGACCTGTCAGACTGTCAGTCGCTACGTAGCGACCTGTAAGGCCTCAGAAAGGTCCTTCTTTGGGTTCTCTTTTGAATCCTCGTCGAAACGCTTTTCGTTTCGTCTCAATCGGAGTTTCCGTTGAGATTTTACGACGAAAACAAGTGGGACTCGTCTCGGCTTGCTTCCACTCGCTACGTAGCGACCTGTCAGACTGTCAGTCGCTACGTAGCGACCTGTAAGGCCTCAGAAAGGTCCTCCTTTGGGTTCTCTTTTGAATCCTCGTCGAAACGCTTTTCGTTTCGTCTCAATCGGAGTTTCCGTTGAGATTTTACGACGAAAACAAGTGGGACTCGTCTCGGCTTGCTTCCACTCGCTACGTAGCGACCTGTCAGACTGTCAGTCGCTACGTAGCGACCTGTAAGGCCTCAGAAAGGTCCTCCTTTGGGTTGTCTTTTGAATCCTCGTCGAAACGCTTTTCGTTTCGTCTCAATCGGAGTTTCCGTTGAGATTTTACGACGAAAACAAGTAGGACGCTTCTCGGCTTGCTTCCATTCGCTACTTAGCGACCTGTCAGACTGTCAGTCGCTACGTAGCGACCTGTAAGTCCTCAAAGGGTTCTTCCTTTGCGTTCTCCTTTGAATCCTCTTCGAAATGCTTTTTGTTTCGTCTCAATCGGAGTTTCCGTTGAGATTTTACGACGAAAACAAGTAGGACGCTTCTTGGCTTGCTTCCATTCGCTACGTAGCGACCTGTCAGACTGTCAGTCGCTACGTAGCGACCTGTAAGTCCTCAAAGGGTTCTTCCTTTGCGTTCTCCTTTGAATCCTCTTCAAAATGCTTTTCGTTTCGTTTCAATCGGAGTTTCCGTTGAGATTTTACGACGAAAACAAGTGGGACTCGTCTCGGCTCCCTTCCACTCGCTATAGCGACCGAGATGACATCCTCACTCGCTATAGCAACCTGTCAGGCCTCAAAGGGGTCCTCCTTTGCGTTCTCCTTTGAATTCTCATCGAAACGCTTTTGGTTTCGTCTCAATCGGAGTTTCCGTTGAGATTTTACGACAAAAACAAGTAAACCTCATCCTAAACTCCTTGGCTTGTTTCTGCTCACCCTACCTCCATCTTTGCGTTCACTTTCGAATCTCGATCGAAACGTCTCTTGTTTCGCCTCGATTGAAGTTACCATTGAGACTTTACGATATAAAAAAAAAAAAACCGCAAAGACCTATTTTCTCGCATGGATTCAGATTAATCGTATAAAACGGCAATGGTTAACTTAACACCTTAGCCGCCTTAACTATACGATTACGTTGGACCTTTTTACAAAAATCGACGTCTTATCTAAGGAGAAGATAACAGTCAAGTTCGGAAGATAAATGTCAAGTTTCAAAGGATAAACACCAATATCGGAAATGGCGAACATACACGAGAATAGAAAACAGAAATGAGCACGCAAAACTGAGAAGGGACAAAACTGCATCTTCGAGAAAACTAAGGTATTTCCGACTTGAAATTTTTGAAATCAGACTTGGAATTTTCGTAGGAAATTACTTTGAGGCTGCCATAGAACTTTAGGGAACGTAAAACCTAGGCGGATAGTCTAGCGAACTAAGTTTTAAGCGATTTTTCCTGTCTCGATATATTGTCCCATAATTGTTCATCCAAATCTTGCAAACCGATCTAAACTCTCCGAAAGTCGAGAAATGATCGCCACGCATATCAAGCTCGCTTCCTAAAGAGAGAAAAAGTTAGAGACATGAACGTCGTCTTAAAACCGATTCGTTTCTGGCAATTTTCTCGGAACCGACATATCCCAAGTCGTCAACGTGGAAACAACCAAATCACAGTCCAAGCGTCGTCTATAAATCGTCCCGAATTATCGATCATTCCAAACATCAGGAGAGGAAACGTACACAACCCTTCAAAGTATCGGTTCAACCGTTTTTCTTTCGTAAAAAAAAAAAAAGGGGGGAGTAGGTACGTATACTATACTCGTATACTCCCAAACTTCAAAAACTTCTGCAAATCGTCAAGAATAGGCAAACGACAATCTTAATATTCGTCTAAACGCTAGCAACATATCCAGACGATCATGAACATAATCTCAAAAACTATACATCATTTCTTGTCGCAATCATGCGTACAGAAAACTTGTACCAATATCAAACTGAAACTCGACGATTAGCCAAAGTATTGAAGCCTTTTCCGGCTTCAGAAAGCCAGTTTCGTTTTAAACTTAGCGGCGAGAAATCTTCAATCACCAAAGCATTTCTTTCAGTTTCCGTTGTACCAAGTAAGTCACGGAAAAGTATCGAAAACATTTGCGACGAAGAAAACTCGAGAATATATGTAGCATCGTGCACATTAAAAGGAGCACTTTCCTCCCGATGGTTAGCTAGATCCACTTCTGGTTGACCAATTCTTTCAAGAAACAAATGTGTCATGAGAATCCTCTCGGAAAACCTATGAAAAACGTTCCGCGACTAGATCGTATTGAAATAAACTTCGGTAATACTCCATGGGTAACGCCAAGCAACTTTCACCTAAGATCAAAATCACAGCGGGAACGTTTCTCGTAGAACCCGCAGAAACAATGCTACTTTGACATATGTATACATATCACTGATTTACGACCTTCGTAAAATCGGTTATATGATATGATAAATTATCGTATAGCCCACAGTCGGAAATCATATGATAAATTCTTCATAACGAAACTAAGTCCTAACAACCAAACGGTTAACGGAAAATCTAAACTTTTCGAAAATTGACCAAGTTCAATACGCTCCTCCAAGCCCGCAACGTTTTAACCGTAATACGCGGCATGTAAGGAAAAATTCAGAACAAAGCTCCTAGAGCTATACGAAACATCCTAAAGAATCCACGAAATAGATCTCGGAAGGCCAACACTTCACAAAGCACTATGAAGGAAAACGCTGTTCCCATGGACAAATTTACATGACACCTCAGTCATAATTCCTCGATCGCAAACAAAACTATTAGCATCCGAGCAGGAACAACAATTTTTGGCTGCGAACATTCTTAGTCAAACCAGAATGTTTCTCAAACACAGGGCTAATACTAAACCCTCGCAACATCGCGAAATATCTTCAAAGCCCGCGAACATTTCAAGCACGAAACGTGGCATACGAAAGAATAACAAATCTTCAGCATCGCGAGACGTCGCGGACGCCTGAAGATTAGTTCTTCGACGAAATTTCCTTCCTCGATAAAAACACCTTCATGGAAGACCAGACAGTCATACGCACTAACATCTTCTCAAAACATATTCTTCGCGAAGACTCAAAATAGTAATTTTTACCATTAAGTTTGTTGCTGATCACAACAAACTCTTAACGTCCTAAACAGACTTAGCCATCTCGTAGAAGATGACTCTCTTACATCCGACACAAGGATAATAGCGCTATAAAAGAAATCCGAAATTTTGGTCCAGCACTTCCGGTCTCCGGAGAGATGCTCGATTCCAACCATACAAGTCGTATAAGCCGAGAACCTATCGCGGACTTTAAATCGGTATGGAATCAGGATGAAACTGAAACGGGATACGTAAGTCGAATTAGTCATCGCACCCTCTAAAACCAGGAGTAAACCTAGGTCTTGCCCTAAACCCAGCGCACTGGTCTCTAACATCTCTAGGCATAGTATCAAACACCCTGATACGAGATCCCAAAATTTGTCTCTTTGCCAATATTCGAACGTCTTCAGAAAATCCCGCAAGTTTACACACTGCGGAAAACTCTCGAAACAGATTATGGATATGGCAATTCACACAGAGTTAGATTACGAGACGACAACTCGTAGTCTTCCCTCTACACCCATACAAAATGCCATCGGCAGCAACACGCCTTATAACCGCTACATAAAAACTAGACCATAAAGGTCCTACTGGAAAACTAGTCATAAGAACCTTAACTCCAAGATGAACTACGAAAGGCTTGATCCCTTCAACAAGGGTACGTAGGCAGCCGTCATAAGGCGCAGCCCCAATCTTATCGCGTTTTCTACTTTTAGGAGAGCGAGAAGATCACTTACCACAGACCTTTTCAACCATTAATTCCGCCTAACTCACCTAACTTGCCAAGCCACTCGCTAGAACCTCACGCTAGAAGCTCATGATTCTAACGAGCTGGGGGGCTAACTGTTGGGGTCAAAATCGGTCACGACGGAATCAATGTCTGAAAGTCCGTAAAAATCAGCATAACCGTTTTTACGAAAAGTAATCTTCGTAAAGATATCTTTACGAACAGCCTTGCAGTAAAATATCGTCCAAATCTCAATCGAACCACTAAATACCGATTGTCCGAAGGCAACGGACATGTATCCAAATCGGCCGCGGACAAGCTCGAGTATGGAAATCAGACCGCGGACAAGCCAAGCTCGATCGATACGCGGCAACCAAGCATGCACACAGCTCGGTCGCTACGTAGCGACCGAGCTCGAGCCAAGCTCGGTCGCTACGTAGCGACCGAGCATCTGTCTCGCTCGGTCGCTACGTAGCGACCGAGCCCGAGCCAAGCTCGGTCGCTACGTAGCGACCGAGCGATCGTCCCGCCCGGTCGCTACGTAGCGACCGAGCTCGAGCCAAAGCTCGGTCGCTACGTAGCGACCGAGCGATCGTCCCGCTCGGTCGCTACGTAGCGACCGAGCTCGAGCCAAAGCTCGGTCGCTACGTAGCGACCGAGCGATCGTCCCGCTCGGTCGCTACGTAGCGACCGAGCTCAGCCAAGCTCGGTCGCTACGTAGCGACCGAGCGATCGTCCCGCTCGGTCGCTACGTAGCGACCGAGCTCGAGCCAAAGCTCGGTTGCTACGTAGCGACCGAGCGATCGTCCCGCTCGGTCGCTACGTAGCGACCGAGCTCGAGCCAAAGCTCGGTCGCTACGTAGCGACCGAGCGATCGTCCCGCTCGGTCGCTACGTAGCGACCGAGCTCGAGCCAAAGCTCGGTCGCTACGTAGCGACCGAGCGATCATCCCGCTCGGTCGCTACGTAGCGACCGAGCTCGAGCCAAAGCTCGGTTGCTACGTAGCGACCGAGCGATCGTCCCGCTCGGTCGCTACGTAGCGACCGAGCTCGAGAGCTCGCAAGCTCGGTCGCTACGTAGCGACCGAGCCGAGCGCTCGTCCCGAGCTCGGCTCGCTACGAAGCGACCGGGCTCGAGCCAAAGTTCGGTCGCTGTGTAGCGATTGAACCTTTCCGAACGTCAATACGACACCAGTTCTTGCATTCTCGTCAAAACCTTCGAATGCTATCTCCCGTAAGACCGTAGCAAGCTCAGTCCATGTTTCCCGCCATTCTAATTCATCGATCAAACTTCGCGGATTAGAAACCGCGGAAAACTCGTAGTAAACGTGTCGAGTCGGAAGACGGCCCAAAGGGACCTAAAACACGACTCGAGGCCCATCCTACGATTTTCCTAATCAAAAGCCCGTAAACCACAGCCTGGTTTACGCTTGGTCCACAAGGAAGGATAAATGTCAAGTTTCCGCGGATAAATACGGAAGTTTTGAAGATAATTGTGAAGATCGGGAAAAATGGAATATCTCCATTTTTATGCTATGACGGCTTAAGGGCAGAAGAGTAAAAGCGTAAACCGACCTTGGAGCTAGTATATAAGGAGTCCTAGGCGAGGAGCAAGAGAGGGAACTTTTTAGATTCGGAATTCTCTGCACTTAGAAACTTTAGGCTTATTCTCGACAAGTTCGGTTTCTATGACTGGCACTCAATTACTAGAAGAACTCGCCCAGGCAGTTCGATCTCTTGTCCAGCTCTATCAATTGAACTACGTTCGGCTTGATCCTCGAAAGGGGTACGTAGGCAGCCTTTAACAAGGTTCAGTCCGAAATCAATCTAAGCCTTTTAGATATCTTTTTCGTCCTTTGTTATCGAGCTGCGACTCAACTAGGATTAGGGTTTTATGTTGCTAGAACTAGGTAACTCGCTGACGGCCCCTGCAGCCAAAGCCTTTGTATTCTCTTGTAATGATCGCAACGCTCTTACGCGGACTCGAAATAAGATCTACTATTTTCTCTAAACTCGTTTGTTATCTTTTCATGATTTCCGCATATATTCGATCACTTGTCGTTGGCTCTCGCAGAGATCCGGGACCTCTGGGAAATTAGGGTTTTCCTAGTTTCCTTATTTAAACGGAAATCGACAGTGCGAATTTCGGTTCCCACATTCAGCACCATCATCAGCGCTAGATTCTGTATCAAATAGTTGGGTTTTGCGAGATTCTGCTGAGAAAAGAAGCAGAGCATAAAGAAAAACAAGAACTTGTAAATGACCAAGAAAAGACATTGTCGTAATAAGACTTCTAAAGAACTGTTTTTTTTTCTCTTGCGGTTGATGTTCTTGAATACCGTAGTATATAACTCGTTTATATAGAAAATTTCTTTGAGTCGTTTGCGTATTAAAGTTTGAGTCTGTGGATGCAAAAAGTAACTCATAATATTAAACCCACAAAAAGTAACTCATAATGTTAACTGCTGATATCAACGTAGTATTTAAATTTGCGTATTAATGTTATTGCTTTTGTTTGCTAGCTTCTTTTTTGAGATAATTGGATAAATAGGATATATATATATATATATATATATATATATATATATAAAATTGATTTGTATGATGGCAACTTTTTTCCTATAAATCAATGAGGAGTTCTTCCTTGTCTGACGAAGTTGCTGCTCTTTTAGACCATCTGTTAGACCATCTCCATTAGTGCCTAAATTTCAAGGAGACAAAGTTGCTTACAATGAGTTCAATGGAGCTTCATTTAGTGGCACGGTTTTCATGGCTTTTTTGACCGATGCATCGATTGATGTCTTGCTTTAAGTGTACTAAGATTAGGAAAAGTCGTTCTTATGGTGGTCTAATGGGTAACTCTTTTGGCAACCCTGGAAGGGTTTTGCCTCAAAACAGATCTTCTTTTTGATAACATTGGTGTTTTGATTGTCTACATGATCATAATCTTATATATTAAAACAGAAGTCATAACCTTGGTTCATGTGTGATTTTTTTTTAAAATGGACCTAATAGACATATTCCTAAAAAGTCATGTTACATTTAATCTCTAAGCTTATCATTTAAATTTTAGGCATACCAAAATTTTTTAATAGGCTATGAATAATTGGATTTAAACAATAGATGATTCATTTGATTTATAGATAGTATAAATTGAATAGATATAATTTAATGTTGTAATATTATACCTCCATATGTTAATTATTTGTCGATGTTAACTTTTAAAATTATAAAGATTTTTTTTTAATAACAAAATTATATTATCTAACAACGATTAATCTTTACTACCTTAAACCAATGAAAACAAATTTTAAACTATATAGTTTATTTTAAAAATTAAACAAAAATTAAATGTTTAATTATTTACTCGATAATATAAATCTATGAAGCGAAAAGTTTAATTTTTAAGAAACTTTCTAAATTTGTGAAATGTTACAATATCTTTGAATATGACAATAAAACAATATTTAACTAATGTGTATATATAGTTACGATTTTAACAATGAAATAATAATCCGAAAATATATATATAGAAGAAGATACAAATACATGTGAAAGTTTGAAACAATCTATTCAATGAAAAAATACACCGTAAACTTATTATGTTTTAAAAATTGATAGACACATATATATTATAATATATACCAATTTTAAATTAAAAATAAAATATTTATATAAAAATAAATGAAAACAAAAACCCGCGCGGTTGGGCGGATCGAGATCTAGTTGGTATTTAAAATCATATTCTAGTCTAATAAATAATCTGCTGCTACTTTGTTGAAGCTTACTCTTCTCTGGTTGTTGTTGAAGGTAATGTGTTGGCTGAAAAAAAGAAGAAGATGTGACTCACCATTACGGTGTTCTTGAAGGATGGTTCAGTCAGCATTGGTGGAACACAAGAGCTGTTAGAGCAATCTTATTGGTGAGATACTCACTAAGTATGTCAATAATATAAACTTATCTTAAACTAAAATAAATCTATATAATTTTTTTAACATATGGAATCTTAATATAATTTTTTTTAGTTTTAGTACTATTACATTAATTAAAAACTTAATATACTATTATATTAAACTTCAATCATTTCAATTTAAACTATGAATAATGAATCTTGTTAGATAGATATTTTATTTTAAGATTTATAAAAATATATAAAAATATTTTTAATATCATATAAAGTATAAAGAGTAGGTGATTTTATTTTATTGACAAAAAATTTGGTCAATTATAAAATGACCTGTGTCATTTGCCAAGGGTTCTCATGAGGTTCTAATAAGATGGGTGCAGAGGAACAGTTGTTAAGCTTTTGATTTAAATTTAAAATTTTCATTTATTTTAGTTACATTTTAAGTCTTAGATATTTTTTAGTATATTTTCATTGGAGCTGCTTTTATTCTTCTCATTACAACTGTCACGGGCGAGGACATGGAGATGGACCTTGCAATGCAAGCTGATTACTCGTTGCAAAGAAGAGTTTCTCAGATTTTTGGTTGCAAATGTTGCTAGTAGATGTTTTAAGATCCATTTTTCATTTGATCAATAGCTTACTGAACAATTAAAACAAAGTCACACACTCTTATGATATTTTAAGAATAACTATAACGTATTGAAATCGTAATCGTAATCGTAATTGTTGTGATCTACATAAGGTTTTTATACGATATATCTTGATTTTTAGCCGATAATTTCTTCACAAGGAAATTCAGATGCACAAAGAGAGACAGAGAAACAGTGGATCGTAAGATGAGTACACATGGTTGTTATATAATTCAAGCAAATTTTTTTTTTTTTTTGTAACTGAATTCAGGCAAACTTTTGCTTGGAGAAACAGAGAAGCAACATATATAAAAGATCTTGCGTCCTTTGATTGATTAATTGTTCGAAGAATGTTGCCTAATATTATTGTTCGAAGCCTGCTGACTCTATATTATTTTAAGCCGTGTGACATATACAGTACCAAGAATCTTGTGTCCTGGTGGTTAAAGTAGCAATATCTATGATATAGTAAATACATATAAAATCCATTCGGGTTAAAGAATGTCTTCTTTCTAGTCTTTTTGTTTTTTTGTAAGAATATCTAGCCTTTTCATTTTTGTGGAAATATAACAAGTGTGGAGTATGCAGACCTTATTGTTTCAAGTGGAGAAGAACAGCTTTTGTCATATCTCCAGGTAAAGACCCACTAAACACACAATTATAGTTTAAATATAAAAGAAAGAAAAAAATTCAGATTATGATTTAGATATTAAAAAAAAGCATTTCAGATTATTTATGACTGTGGACATTCTGCAAAATTTGAGCTTTATTGTTTATGCTTTGGTTTTCTTGGTGTGCAGCAAGTCGTAACCGGTATTTGAAGGTTGGCGGTTTAGAATATCATCAACATAGACAAGAACAGCCAAGAAGACGTGGTCGACATATCTGATGAAGAGGGAATGATCAGAATGCGTTTGAGTAAACCCATCACCGAGAATTACACTAGACAGCTTCTGATTCCACTGACGGGAAGCTTGCTTAAGACCATATAGAGACTTATGAAGCTTACACACCGAGTTGGGAGGACACTTCTTGCCAGTGATTTCTTCATAACCTTCAGGGAGACGCATGTAAATTTCTTCATCAAGGTCACCGTTGAAGAAGGCATTGTTGATATCCAACTGCGAAATGGACCAATTTTTAGCTGCGGCAACACTCAGAAGAAGACATAGAGTGCCAATCTTAGCAACAGGCGAGAATGTATCCAAGTAGTCTAAGCCCTCCAACTGTGTGTAGCCCTTTGCAATACCATATTACAATACGAGCTCCAGTGAGGAAGAGAGAGTTTGTTACGATCGAAAGAAAATGTATTGTATTCTCTTATCTGTATTTTACACCGTATACATGTATTTATACTCCTTTCTATACCGGTTTACTTAACATACCACCAGTTCAATCACTATAAACTCTAATAAAAACTTTTCAGAATCTTTGAAAATTTTATTGCAGAAAATTAATTAATTCAATTATAATTATCATAAAATATAATTAGAGACTAAAATTAATTTAGCTTTAATTGATAAGCAAAAACTAAAATTATATAAAATTAATTATATTAACGATAATAATAATTTAATTTTTTTAATTCAAATATAAAATAAAATATTATACTTAAATTATGTAGAATGATAAATGACAATCACAAAATTTATCAAATGACCGATGAGATATATTATTATTTATTTTGCAAAACATTTTAATACAATATGGGTTGATAAAACCATATAATAGTAAAATAACATAATCATTCTTAATTTAATCCATTAAAAATGAAAAAAAAAACACTCAATGGAAGTACTGATCAAATTCTAGCTTCGACTGAACATTCTCTGCAAAAATGAATGTTACGTAACATTTATGGCAACAAAAAATTTAAACTTCAGGGTTTATCCTTTGGGTTTTTTGGTCTGCAGCAAAAGTCGTAACCGATATTTTGGGACTGGCGGTTTGTCCCGTTCACCAGTATATATGAGGATTTAATCAGCTGCTCCGGTTCAAGGTTGTAGAACTGTAAACCGTAAAGCATAACACGTGAATACGAGATGTTGACTCGAGTGCCGCCGAGCCTTATCCGATCACTTACTCATTCTCCAATTTAAGACCAAGACTTTCGCGTGAATTCTTGAAACTAGAATTGGTACGAGGTTATTATACTATGAATCCAATTTAAGACCAAGACTTTCGCGTTATCAAGTAAAATAGGCATCAACCATCTCCACACAATCAAATGTTATGCAATAACTTTCATATTTATAAGGCGATCACAATATTATTTTTTGCATATAATTTAATGGGCACAAGCTTCTTCAATAGCTGCAACACTTTTCTTCACATCCACTCCCATATTGCAGATATTGGCAAGTGCTCCTGCATACTTCATATCGTATTCCATCTTTGCTCCACATTGATTCTTGAAACTTTTAACCTGTGATGTTTTATTCAGTATATATTTGTTTTAAGGGTCTTTAAGTGGAACACAAGTAACAATAATTGATAAGGGGTTGTTACCAGAGTCTTGTAGCAGTCCCAATCATCTACAACAGGTTGTCCTGTTGTTCTTGTGGAAGTTAAGAGATCTAAGACATCGGTTTTTTTGAGTGAAAGTCTAAGAATCTCTATAATGTTCTGATCGATTTGTTTCCTGTGATTTATTTCCTCAAGCAGATTCTTCTGAGCTTCTTGTCTTTGAGGTGACCCCACAGGAGCGTTTTGAATCTGAGAGATAAATATATAGTGAAACATCAAAAACAGACACATCTTTCGTTTATGTTTCAATCTTGAAAGATTAGGACTTCACCTTCGTCTCGAGATATAACAGAGGGATATCTCGCGCATCGACCTGCGAAAGCAAAGAAACAATAGATTTAGTTCATATAATCTCCCTGGGACCACTTTCTTTCCTTCTTATGGTTAGAACTTCTTATACACGAAAAATCAATAGACCTTATCCCCGTAGTTTTCGTGTTCAGCACCATCATCAGCGCTAGATTCTGTATCAAATAGTTGGGTTTTGCGAGATTCTGCTGAGAAAAGAAGCAGAGCATAAAGAAAAACAAGAACTTGTAAATGACCAAGAAAAGACATTGTCGTAATAAGACTTCTAAAGAACTGTTTTTTTTTTCTCTTGCGGTTGATGTTCTTGAATACCGTAGTATATAACTCGTTTATATAGAAAATTTCTTTGAGTCGTTTGCGTATTAAAGTTTGAGTCTGTGGATGCAAAAAGTAACTCATAATATTAAACCCACAAAAAGTAACTCATAATGTTAACTGCTGATGTCAACGTAGTATTTAAATTTGCGTATTAATGTTATTGCTTTTGTTTGCTAGCTTCTTTTTTGAGATAATTGGATAAATAGGATATATATATATATATATAAATTGATTTGTATGATGACAACTTTTTTTCTATAAATCAATGAGGAGATCTTCCTTGTCTGACGAAGTTGCTGCTCTTTTAGACCATCTGTTAGACCATCTCCATTAGTGCCTAAATTTCAAGGAGACAAAGTTGCTTACAATGAGTTCAATGGAGCTTCATTTAGTGGCACGGTTTTCATGGCTTTTTTGACCGATGCATCGATTGATGTCTTGCTTTAAGTGTACTAAGATTAGGAAAAGTCGTTCTTATGGTGGTCTAATGGGTAACTCTTTTGGCAACCCTGGAAGGGTTTTGCCTCAAAACAGATCTTCTTTTTGACAACATTGGTGTTTTGATTGTCTACATGATCATAATCTTATATATTAAAACAGAAGTCATAACCTTGGTTCATGTGTGATTTTTTTTTAAAATGGACCTAATAGACATATTCCTAAAAAGTCATGTTACATTTAATCTCTAAGCTTATCATTTAAATTTTAGGCATACCAAAATTTTTTAATAGGCTATGAATAATTGGATTTAAACAATAGATGATTCATTTGATTTATAGATAGTATAAATTGAATAGATATAATTTAATGTTGTAATATTATACCTCCATATGTTAATTATTTGTCGATGTTAACTTTTAAAATTATAAAGATTTTTTTTAATAACAAAATTATATTATCTAACAACGATTAATCTTTACTACCTTAAACCAATGAAAACAAATTTTAAACTATATAGTTTATTTTAAAAATTAAACAAAAATTAAATGTTTAATTATTTACTCGATAATATAAATCTATGAAGCGAAAAGTTTAATTTTTAAGAAACTTTCTAAATTTGTGAAATGTTACAATATCTTTGAATATGACAATAAAACAATATTTTACTAATGTGTATATATAGTTACGATTTTAACAATGAAATAATAATCCGAAAATATATATATAGAAGAAGATACAAATACATGTGAAAGTTTGAAACAATCTATTCAATGAAAAAATACACCGTAAACTTATTATGTTTTAAAAATTGATAGACACATATATATTATAATATATACCAATTTTAAATTAAAAATAAAATATTTATATAAAAATAAATGAAAACAAAAATCCGCGCGGTTGCGCGGATCGAGATCTAGTTGGTATTTAAAATCATATTCTAGTCTAATAAATAATCTGCTGCTACTTTGTTGAAGCTTACTCTTCTCTGGTTGTTGTTGAAGGTAATGTGTTGGCTGAAAAAAAAGAAGAAGATGTGACTCACCATTACGGTGTTCTTGAAGGATGGTTCAGTCAGCATTGGTGGAACACAAGAGCTGTTAGAGCAATCTTATTGGTGAGATACTCACTAAGTATGTCAATAATATAAACTTATCTTAAACTAAAATAAATCTATATAATTTTTTAACATATGGAATCTTAATATATATTTTTTAGTTTTAGTACTATTACATTAATTAAAAACTTAATATACTATTATATTAAACTTCAATCATTTCAATTTAAACTATGAATAATGAATCTTGTTAGATAGATATTTTATTTTAAGATTTATAAAAATATATAAAAATATTTTTAATATCATATAAAGTATAAAGAGTAGGTGATTTTATTTTATTGACAAAAAATATGGTCAATTATAAAATGACCTGTGTCATTTGCCAAGGGTTCTAATAAGATGGGTGCAGAGGAACAGTTGTTAAGCTTTTGATTTAAATTTAAAATTTTCATTTATTTTAGTTACATTTTAAGTCTTAGATACTTTTTAGTATATTTTCATTGGAGCTGCTTTTATTCTTCTCATTACAACTGTCACGGGCGAAGACATGGAGATGGACCTTGCAATGCAAGCTGATTACTCGTTGCAAAGAAGAGTTTCTCAGATTTTTGGTTGCAAATGTTGCTAGTAGATGTTTTAAGATCCATTTTTCATTTGATCAATAGCTTACTGAACAATTAAAACAAAGTCACACACTCTTATGATATTTTAAGAATAACTATAACGTAATGAAATCGTAATCGTAATCGTAATTGTTGTGATCTACATAAGGTTTTTATACGATATATCTTGATTTTTAGCCGATAATTTCTTCACAAGGAAATTCAGATGCACAAAGAGAGACAGAGAAACAGTGGATCGTAATATGAGTACACATGCATGGTTGTTATATAATTCAAGCAATTTTTTTTTTTTTTTTGTAACTGAATTCAGGCAAACTTTTGCTTGGAGAAACAGAGAAGCAACATATATAAAAGATCTTGCGTCCTTTGATTGATTAATTGTTATGTTGCCTAATATTATTGTTCGAAGCCTGCTGACTCTATATTATTTTAAGCCGTGTGACATATACAGTACCAAGAATCTTGTGTCCTGGTGGTTAAATGCCTTATGAAATTAGTATGGGTGGTGGGTTCTAACAACAATTTTTTTTTTTATTTCACTTTTTCTCAAAATTAAATTAATGAGATACAATAGATACCATGCGATATTTTGGGTGGTGGTTTTGGAGTATATTTAGGAAAGATATTAGACACTATATGAAATATTTCATATTTTTGTGATTTTTAAAACAAAATAGATGAAAAAGGCAGAACGTGTAACCTAACCTAGGTAATATAGAATACTAGTTGAATAATGGGTTGGAAATCGATTCTTCCATACACATATTATTAGTTAATAGTTAGAACATATCATTATAACACATAAACAAAACAATGTAGATTCGAAAACCAAAAACTGAACAGTTAAGTTTGTGCTCTGAGGTTATGAACTTTTGGATTGAAACCTCGGAAGAAGGAATAGAAGGTTAGGAGGTTTGCAAATTTGGACAGTGCTAGATTTAGATCCATACAATATATATTTGAAAATGCTTATGTACATATGTGCTTGTATCTATGAATGGAAGCGTGAACATAATTTGTGGTTAAAATTGATTTCCTCTTTCATTATGACTGAGAAGAACATAGCGGATTGTTTAGCCTTAACAAATAGAACTCGGCTTCTTACATCTCACTGGAATGAAAACCCTCCCCAAGTGCCCAAACAAAGAAAAACATCTCATGGGGCAAAAAGCCAAGCCACCACATTCACCAAAACTCAAAACTATTTAAATGTGATGATGTGGTTTAGCCTTCAAGTAACAGTAGCAATATCTATGATATAGTAAATACATATAAAATCCATTTGGGTTAAAGAATGTCTTCTTTCTAGTCTTTTTGTTTTTTGTAAGAATATCTAGCCTTTTCATTTTTGTGGAAATATAACAAGTGTGGAGTATGCAGACCTTATTGTTTCAAGTGGAGAAGAACAGCTTTTGTCATATCTCCAGGTAAAGACCCACTAAACACACAATTATAATTTAAATATAAAAGAAAGAAAAAAAATTCAGATTATGATTTAGATATTAAAAAAAGCATTTCAGAAAATTTGAGCTTTATTGTTTATGCTTTGGTTTTCTTGGTGTGCAGCAAGTCGTAACCGGTATTTGGAGGTTGGCGGTTTGACTTGTTTCACCAGTATTTATGAGGGTTTAATCAGCTGGTCCGGTTTAAGGTTTTAGAATTGTAAACCGAAAAGCGTAACACGAGACGGTGAATTGAATCGAGAGCCGCGCCTTATCCGATCAGAGTTACTGTCTCACTAACTCTCATTACCGCTCGAGGAAGATGTCTTGCTTGGTCTCATCAACTTTCTCACTCGTCCCCTTCGACACGAGTCTGTCTCGGCCAACTCGTTCCAGCAAACTGAGCTCTTCAGTTTCATGGAAATCTTGATTTCCCAAATTCTCCATCGAAACCGGCTCCATACTAGAGTTGATATAACTGTATAGTTGGTTTAGTGTTAACCGGGCATTTATCCGGGAACCGGTTCTTGTGTAACTGAATAATAACAGAATCATTTTAACTTTCTCAACGTTTCTAACACTCCTCCATTATAATATCATCTCCCATCGTCAAAAAGGTAAACCCTTCTTATTGCGTCGTCTGTACTACACAACCGCTGGGTACATTCTCGTAATTGCTGTGATGTTCTGTTTTTGTAGCTTAGCGTGTGTTCTTGTTTGTATGTTGCCCTTGGATGTGAATAAAAAAAATGTGGGCTTTCTCAATTTATGTCTCACAATCTACTGATGCTTGAGATGAGAGTGAATCTCTTCAAAGCTTGTTTCTTTATCTCTTGGGTATTTTAAAGATCCAGTTTTTAATGCATTGTTTAGGAGTCTTTTTGTGCAAGCTGCATGGACTCAAAGATCACGTGGCAAAGCAGCGAAAAGAGGCCCAACAGGAAGTCATAGAAGCAAAGAACAGACATGTATGTACATGAGGCCTTTCTTGCTCAATGTCTTCTTATCCAGGAAGTTCATCCACGCCAAAGTGAACAAGCAAAGTCATTTCCGTTGCCACCACAAACGCAAGAGATATATCAGGAGAAACATACGAAGCGTGCAGATTGATCCGTAAGCTCATAGCTGAGTGTTCGATGGAAGCAGACGTGTATGCTGCTGTGTCTTGTGAGCCAAGAAAGGGTGAAAGAATTGAAGGCCTAGGGATTGTTATCGATACCATTAAGGAACATGACATTGTTTTTTGTTCCTTGATTCTCTCTTACAATACATTTTGTGTTACCAAAAAAAGGTCTGTGTTTTGTTTCCTTGCCTGTGCAGCTGAGGAGAAACACAACCTCTATGGAAGAGAATTGTTCAAGAACACTTATATTTTTTTCTTGTCACAAGACCACACAATCAAAATATTATGCAATAATAACTTTCTTATTTATAACTTATAAGTCGATCACATTACTTTTTTTTCATACAATTTAATGGGCACAAGCTTGTTCAATAGCTGATACATGTTGCTTCACATCGACTCCCATATTGCAAATATTTGCAAGTGCTCCTGCATACTTCATACCGTATTCCATCTTTGCTCCACACTGATTCTTGAAACTCTTAACCTGCCATGTTTTATTCGATATATACTTGTTGTTACGTGTAATATAAGTAACAAGATTTGAGTTGCGTTTGTTACCAGAGTCTTGAAACAGTCCCAATCATCTACAAGAGATTGTCCTGTTGTTCTTGTGGAAGTCAAGAGATCTAGGACATTGGTTTGGTTAAGTGAAACTCTCAGAATCTCTATAATGTTCTGATCGATTTGTTTCCTATGATTCATTTCGTCAAGCAGATTCTTCTGAGCTTCTTGTCTTTCAGGTGACCCCACAGGAGCGTTTTGAATCTGAGACATAAACAAGTAAGACATAAAAAAAAACACACATCATTTGTTTATTTTGCAATCTTGAATGATCAGTCAGGACTTCACCTTCTTCTGGAGATATAACAGAGGTATCTCACGTGTATTGACCAAGCTTAGGTTAGAGATTTGTGAGGCAGTCAATGAAGCTAGACTGAAGTTTTTGTTTTCAGGATTGGTTCCAATGTAAGAGACGAGATAGTCTTTAAGAAGCTCCTCTGATCCAAAACGGCAGACATGAGAAGATCTTGTTCTTCTCTTTACAACTTGGTATTGCTGCTTCAAAGTCTCTTTTCTCATGTCATGAAGTTCGCTGCCCCCAAAATCAAAAACATAGAACCATTTAGGAAAAAGTGATTCTTAATGTCTTGAAGAACAATCAAATCATAAAGATTTTGATTCTTAAAATTTTACCTGTCCTCAAGCCAAGAGACACTAAATTCGTCGCCGAGACAAAGACCATTATACTCAGGAGGAGAAGGAGGATATGTATCACCACAGTAGATGCCATAGCTGCTATCTTTTGCATTAGAAGCAGTAACTGCGTATATATTGAGATTTGTCTTTAACAGCCCTTCAAACATGCTTCCAGATTCACAAGCTTCAATATATATCACCTAACATAACACACTTCAACAATTCAAGAACAGAACAGTATATAGAAAAATACTTGAGAGATGATAATGAAATTACTTGAGTTATTAATGCATACCATCTTCTTGTATCTTTTTAGCAAGTGCATCCTCTCCAAGACTTTGATGAAATCTTCTGCATAGAGTGCTTCACCAGTGGGCATCGCTGAGAATAATAAACATCAAGAAACCATGGATTAGTATATCACTAGAAACATCTATCATAGATATGAAATGATGGTAAAATACGTACATATAAATCCTGTAGCTCCATGGTCAGCATAGTAGATGAATATATTGTCATTCGGACCACTTTTCACAACTTTTCCACTTCCTCCTGTGACGCCACTCTTGTTTCCAAGTATCACATTTAAAAAGTTCTCTACATTCACAGCTTCTCCCGTGTAGTCCTGCTCAACCAAAAACATCAACAACATCTAAGTTTGTAGCTTCATTTATAAGCATATACAAATGCACAAAAGAACTTATAAGAACCTTAGGAACTCCTTGATAAACATCCTCTCCCCCGGGTCTGTTAATGATTACTCCACGCTTGGGATTCTTAGGATTTAAGGCAATGTCATCAAACATAAACACTATTATGTTTTCATCTTTTAGACCTCCTTTACGCAGTATCTGATACGCATGGCATATGTCAGCCTGTTAAATCAAAACAACAGTAGATAATTAGTTCATAGAAATCTCCTAGCTAAGACCACTTCTTATCTTATGCTAATGACTTTTTATAAAAAAAAAAAGAAGCAAAACCTGATGCCTATAGTTTTCATATTCTTTAGAACCAGCCACTAGAACCGCCCATCGTTGTCCTTCTGCACCATCGTCACTAGATTCTGTATCATGTTCGGTTTTGCGAGATTGTGCTGAGAGAAGAAGCAAAGCATAAAGAAAAAGAAAAATTTGAAAATGGCCAAGAAAAGACATTGTCAGAACTGTGTTTTTCTCTCTGTAATTGTTCTTGAATGCTGTATGTCTCGTTTATATAGACGATTCCATTGGTCAAAATACTTGTTTGCATATTAGAGTTTGAGTATGTGAACGCAAAAAGTAACGCATGACGTTGACACGTACGCTTAAGCACTTAGCGTGATATTGAAATAATTGCCTTGAAATGTTAATAATTTGCTTTTGTTTCCTAGCTTGTTTCTTTTTTCCTTGTTACCGCGTGGATATAAATTATCTGTATTGGAATTTATTATCTGCATATCGAAAATGATGAAATGAGTACATAATATTATGTTGGCTTTATTTTTGGTTGTTTTGTTTGAAATATATCTTTCTTATTTTCAATATTTGAAGATCATTTTTGCCATCATTTGAAGATCAATTATACAAATAGTTTTGACATATCTAACAGTTTAACTCTCTTTTTATTTTAAGAAAGATAATGTAATATATCAAAAACAAATTCTTATCTTGAACAGATTATTAGACTTTGTGATTATTATAGTTTTCCTCTTAAAGCAAGAGCTCAAAAGAGCTATAATCAAGTGCATACACTAATGGCCGTTCACTGACAGCGATAATTGAACCATCTTCAATATACCATTAACTGGTTGATTCTCTTTTTTTTCAACATATTTTTTCATTCACCAATTTAAATCCTATCAATTGAAAACAAGATTCATATTTAGCATAAACAATACATATAGGTCTTTAGGGCATCTCCAACCACACTCTATTTTTCACTCTAAAATAGAGTTTAGAGTAAAAATGCTCCAATAAGACTCTATTTCTCACTCTATAATATAGTGAAAAATAGGTTTACTCCAAATATAGAATAACTTATTTTTTTTGTTCATCACTTTATTTTCTACTCTAAAATAGAGTACCATTAGAGCAAACTCAAACTCTATTATAGAGTTACTTTATTTTTAGAGTAACCATTGGAAATGGTATTAGAGGCTATATTTGGATTTCTGAAGTTCACTGGGAGGATTTTTGTTTTGAAGATAAAATTGAGAAGGTATCTGTTATATAGGTTTAGAGAAAGGTCATCAATACAAGGAACTAGCCATCAAAATCATTGAATTAAGAAGACAGAATGAAGAATCGGCACGTTACTGTTTCAAAAACGTTGTGAAGTGCAATCATTTCTTTAGGGAGATAATATAAGTAGTTACTGAAAATTGATTAGATTACTAGTATTTTTTTTGGTATTTAGAAGGTTTGGTGTGGGCTATAGTTTTTTTGGGTCTAATGTGGGTTGTAATTTTTTGGACTTCTTATTAGTTTATTGTATTTTGGTCTGAATAATTACAGTGGCTAGTATTATTGTCTATGTAGATAATAATTAACTTTATATATGCATGCAGCACAAGTCCTAGGCGAAAAATTCATGATAGTTTACGTGGAGTTTTTACTAATGTGACAAATTTTGATTGGTGTTATTTTTTTGTTGATCTGTCATACGTACTGATTTGGTTATATATTATTTGTGTCCACATAATTTAAAATGATTAAAACTTATAATTTGTATTTTTACTATGGAAAATAATAAAAAATGATAATAAAGTTCTTAGTTATGATATAAATACTGTTATATTAATTTAAACTTTATTTTTGTTATAAAATCACTGAGTGCCAATCTTGATTTGATATTTTACATTATAGCTTTAGAGTATATGTATAATTACGAGTATCTCTTAATTTAGAAGCTAACTAGGATTAGCATTAGGATTTGTGTGATCCAGATTTCGTCTTGTATATATCAAAACAGAGTTTACGTGTTGCAGAGGTATTACTACCAAACCTAACATATACTTTCCTATAGTTTTTTTTGCTTACGAATATAAACAATATGAATACATTACACCCAAAAAAAAAGAATGGCCTCAGTTCATCTTTCCTTCAACATACAAGGATTATAATCCTCGTCGTTTTCATCTAAAACGAAAACAAAAGTAAAGTTAGCATAGATACAACAAGTTTACACTAGCTCATTTTATGTTAATGTTTTAAAAGTTAATTTATGGAAAGTATATATAATGCACCAAAGTTCTTCTTCGTGTCCAATAAAACTAAGTACTTGAATGTGTATACTAGCCATCTGACGTTACACTAACTCATTTTATCCTGTAATACTTTAAAAATATTTTCATTTTAAAATGAGGATATAACAAAAATGTTTAAACACTCAGCATTTTTCAGTACTTTCAACTGGTGGTAAAGAGACAAAAAGCTATGATTTGGTGATGGGCCTCTGCTATAGTTGAACATTATACACTCCATATTGGCATCTGCAAGAGCTCTCAGTCTAATGAGCTCTGGTAAAACCACTTTCCCTAGGTCTGATCAGTCTTTCCTTCTCAGCTGTGCATATTTAAGCGCAACCTTTTGCCAAAGTTAAAGCTTCCTCCACTGGCCAGTTATGAACTGCTGAGTCGTCTAACATATCCTTGAATGTCCCTTGCTCCACCGCTTGCTCAACGTTGTAAGCAAAACCAGTAGGTCTTTTCGATGTGAGCAGGTCGAGAAGCAAGATACCAAAGGAGTAGACGTCTCTGCAGCTTCAGGGACTTGTTTGGCGATTTTGCTTAGATTGTTCGGGTCAATCAAAATGTTTCCTGGTTTCAGATCACGGTGCACTATCGTTTGTTCTTGGAGAACATGGAGGAGGATGATAGTTTGTCCTTTGGAGACAATATGATGACCTGCTCATTTGAGAGCATGTTGGCTTCCTTTATCTTTATCCACTGTTACAGATACTAACCCTAAATTCACATACTTGTTCTTCACGTTTCCCTTTTGGAACTTCATCAATTACAGAGTAGCATGCTCTCCAAGAATCTTGGCCTTTTCTCGGATGGCTTCAATATAAAATCTGCGGTATTCCTAAATTAGGACTTTCAAGGACTCCTATTACCTCCAAATTAGAACAATAATGGATCATTATTGTAGCTTCTTCTTGAAAAAAAAGTCCTAATCTCACGCATAGATTCATGTATTATGTGTAGGATACACTATTGTAATGTTATAATAATAATCATATGGAGAAATGAGTAAACTTAATGAAACTATGCAAACTAATTTACACGAACGAGAGAGTGACTGATTTTATAAAGCTGGAAAAGTTAACAAATTGTTTTTCTTACATCAACATAACAAATTGTTTTTTTTTCAAACTCTTCTTTCCATTGATAAGACTGACCATACTCATCATCGATTCACCGCAAAACCAAAGTCATCATCTTCTATCAACCGAGAAGCAAAGACATTGGTAGAAGCTTCCAAGTCAATATCCGACTCTCTTAACCTCTCTATCTTCTCCACAGCATCTCTCATCTCCATCCTCCTCTCTTCATCTTCTTCGCAACAGCTCAACCCTATTTTCAACAGGCTCAGCATCTCTGCTTTACAGTTCTTCTTCCCAATCATTTCCTTGTCAAACACGTCACTCGTTTTCTTCTCTTTCACCATGTCACTCACCCAAGTCACAAGGCTCATGTTAGCATCGTACCCTTTACTTAGATAATTCTCAGGAAACCTACCGGTTATAAGCTCCAAGATCAGGACACCGAGGCACCAAACGTCGGTCTTCTTGGTTATATGTCCCTTTAAGCTGTACTCTGGAGATTTATAAGCGATCATTAGGTTATGAGATTGCTCTGAGTTCATCACTGGTCTTAGCGCGTAGTCTGTTAAGAGAGGCTCAAATGATTTGTCAAGTACAACGTTTGATGACTTGAGATGACCGTGAGGGATGGTTAGTGTTGGTAGCTCCTTGAACAAGTAACCTAAACCCTTACCAACTCCTTGTATAATCTTTAGCCTTGTCGGCCAATCCAATCCAGGTTGATCCACAGAATGGTTCCCTGAAACAACAGAGCAGTTTTATCACGTTAAAACCTAGTCAAGTAACTATTATCATTGACAAGATGATGATAATAATAATAATAATAATAATAATAATAATAATAATAATAATAATAATAATAATAATAATAATAATAATAATAATAATAATAATAAGCATAAAAATAATAATAAAAATAATAATAATAATAATAATAATAATAATAATAATAATAATAATAATAATAATAATAATAATAATAATAATAATAATAATAATAATAATAATAATAATAATAATAATAATAATAATAATCGAAAGAAAATGTATTGTATTCTCTTATCTGTATTTTACACCGTATACATGTATTTATACTCCTTTCTATACCGGTTTACTTAACATACCACCGGTTCAATCACTATAAACTCTAATAAAAACTTTTCAGAATCTTTGAAAATTTTATTGCAGAAAATTAATTAATTCAATTATAATTATCATAAAATATAATTAGAGACTAAAATTAATTTAGCTTTAATTGATAAGCAAAAACTAAAATTATATAAAATTAATTATATTAACGATAATAATAATTTAATTTTTTTAATTCAAATATAAAATAAAATATTATACTTAAATTATGTAGAATGATAAATGACAATCACAAAATTTATCAAATGACCGATGAGATATATTATTATTTATTTTGCAAAACATTTTAATTACAATATGGGTTGATCAAACCATATAATAGTAAAATAACATAATCATTCTTAATTTAATCCATTAAAAATGAAAAAAAAAACACTCAATGGAAGTACTGATCAAATTCTAGCTTCGACTGAACATTCTCTGCAAAAATGAATGTTACGTAACATTTATGGCAACAAAAAATTTAAACTTCAGGGTTTATCCTTTGGGTTTTTTGGTCTGCAGCAAAAGTCGTAACCGATATTTTGGGACTGGCGGTTTGTCCCGTTCACCAGTATATATGAGGATTTAATCAGCTGCTCCGGTTCAAGGTTGTAGAACTGTAAACCGTAAAGCATAACACGTGAATACGAGATGTTGACTCGAGTGCCGCCGAGCCTTATCCGATCACTTACTCATTCTCCAATTTAAGACCAAGACTTTCGCGTGAATTCTTGAAACTAGAATTGGTACGAGGTTATTATACTACGAATCCAATTTAAGACCAAGACTTTCGCGTTATCAAGTAAAATAGGCATCAACCATCTCCACACAATCAAATGTTATGCAATAACTTTCATATTTATAAGGCGATCACAATATTATTTTTTGCATATAATTTAATGGGCACAAGCTTCTTCAATAGCTGCAACACTTTTCTTCACATCCACTCCCATATTGCAGATATTGGCAAGTGCTCCTGCATACTTCATATCGTATTCCATCTTTGCTCCACATTGATTCTTGAAACTTTTAACCTGTGATGTTTTATTCAGTATATATTTGTTTTAAGGGTCTTTAAGTGGAACACAAGTAACAATAATTGATAAGGGGTTGTTACCAGAGTCTTGTAGCAGTCCCAATCATCTACAACAGGTTGTCCTGTTGTTCTTGTGGAAGTTAAGAGATCTAAGACATCGGTTTTTTTGAGTGAAAGTCTAAGAATCTCTATAATGTTCTGATCGATTTGTTTCCTGTGATTTATTTCCTCAAGCAGATTCTTCTGAGCTTCTTGTCTTTGAGGTGACCCCACAGGAGCGTTTTGAATCTGAGAGATAAATATATAGTGAAACATCAAAAACAGACACATCTTTCGTTTATGTTTCAATCTTGAAAGATTAGGACTTCACCTTCGTCTCGAGATATAACAGAGGGATATCTCGCGCATCTACCTGCGAAAGCAAAGAAACAATAGATTTAGTTCATATAATCTCCCTGGGACCACTTTCTTTCCTTCTTATGGTTAGAACTTCTTATACACGAAAAATCAATAGACCTTATCCCCGTAGTTTTCGTGTTCAGCACCATCATCAGCGCTAGATTCTGTATCAAATAGTTGGGTTTTGCGAGATTCTGCTGAGAAAAGAAGCAGAGCATAAAGAAAAACAAGAACTTGTAAATGACCAAGAAAAGACATTGTCGTAATAAGACTTCTAAAGAACTGTTTTTTTTTTCTCTTGCGGTTGATGTTCTTGAATACCGTAGTATATAACTCGTTTATATAGAAAATTTCTTTGAGTCGTTTGCGTATTAAAGTTTGAGTCTGTGGATGCAAAAAGTAACTCATAATATTAAACCCACAAAAAGTAACTCATAATGTTAACTGCTGATGTCAACGTAGTATTTAAATTTGCGTATTAATGTTATTGCTTTTGTTTGCTAGCTTCTTTTTTGAGATAATTGGATAAATAGGATATATATATATATATATAAATTGATTTGTATGATGGCAACTTTTTTCCTATAAATCAATGAGGAGTTCTTCCTTGCTGACGAAGTTGCTGCTCTTTTAGACCATCTGTTAGACCATCTCCATTAGTGCCTAAATTTCAAGGAGACAAAGTTGCTTACAATGAGTTCAATGGAGCTTCATTTAGTGGCACGGTTTTCATGGCTTTTTTGACCGATGCATCGATTGATGTCTTGCTTTAAGTGTACTAAGATTAGGAAAAGTCGTTCTTATGGTGGTCTAATGGGTAACTCTTTTGGCAACCCTGGAAGGGTTTTGCCTCAAAACAGATCTTCTTTTTGACAACATTGGTGTTTTGATTGTCTACATGATCATAATCTTATATATTAAAACAGAAGTCATAACCTTGGTTCATGTGTGATTTTTTTTTAAAATGGACCTAATAGACATATTCCTAAAAAGTCATGTTACATTTAATCTCTAAGCTTATCATTTAAATTTTAGGCATACCAAAATTTTTTAATAGGCTATGAATAATTGGATTTAAACAATAGATGATTCATTTAATTTATAGATAGTATAAATTGAATAGATATAATTTAATGTTGTAATATTATACCTCCATATGTTAATTATTTGTCGATGTTAACTTTTAAAATTATAAAGATTTTTTTTAATAACAAAATTATATTATCTAACAACGATTAATCTTTACTACCTTAAACCAATGAAAACAAATTTTAAACTATATAGTTTATTTTAAAAATTAAACAAAAATTAAATGTTTAATTATTTACTCGATAATATAAATCTATGAAGCGAAAAGTTTAATTTTTAAGAAACTTTCTAAATTTGTGAAATGTTACAATATCTTTGAATATGACAATAAAACAATATTTTACTAATGTGTATATATAGTTACGATTTTAACAATGAAATAATAATCCGAAAATATATATATAGAAGAAGATACAAATACATGTGAAAGTTTGAAACAATCTATTCAATGAAAAAATACACCGTAAACTTATTATGTTTTAAAAATTGATAGACACATATATATTATAATATATACCAATTTTAAATTAAAAATAAAATATTTATATAAAAATAAATGAAAACAAAAATCCGCGCGGTTGCTCGGATCGAGATCTAGTTGGTATTTAAAATCATATTCTAGTCTAATAAATAATCTGCTGCTACTTTGTTGAAGCTTACTCTTCTCTGGTTGTTGTTGAAGGTAATGTGTTGGCTGAAAAAAAGAAGAAGATGTGACTCACCATTACGGTGTTCTTGAAGGATGGTTCAGTCAGCATTGGTGGAACACAAGAGCTGTTAGAGCAATCTTATTGGTGAGATACTCACTAAGTATGTCAATAATATAAACTTATCTTAAACTAAAATAAATCTATACAATTTTTTTAACATATGGAATCTTAATATATATTTTTTTAGTTTTAGTACTATTACATTAATTAAAAACTTAATATACTATTATATTAAACTTCAATCATTTCAATTTAAACTATGAATAATGAATCTTGTTAGATAGATATTTTATTTTAAGATTTATAAAAATATATAAAAATATTTTTAATATCATATAAAGTATAAAGAGTAGGTGATTTTATTTTATTGACAAAAAATATGGTCAATTATAAAATGACCTGTGTCATTTGCCAAGGGTTCTAATAAGATGGGTGCAGAGGAACAGTTGTTAAGCTTTTGATTTAAATTTAAAATTTTCATTTATTTTAGTTACATTTTAAGTCTTAGATACTTTTTAGTATATTTTCATTGGAGCTGCTTTTATTCTTCTCATTACAACTGTCACGGGCGAAGACATGGAGATGGACCTTGCAATGCAAGCTGATTACTCGTTGCAAAGAAGAGTTTCTCAGATTTTTGGTTGCAAATGTTGCTAGTAGATGTTTTAAGATCCATTTTTCATTTGATCAATAGCTTACTGAACAATTAAAACAAAGTCACACACTCTTATGATATTTTAAGAATAACTATAACGTAATGAAATCGTAATCGTAATCGTAATTGTTGTGATCTACATAAGGTTTTTATACGATATATCTTGATTTTTAGCCGATAATTTCTTCACAAGGAAATTCAGATGCACAAAGAGAGACAGAGAAACAGTGGATCGTAATATGAGTACACATGCATGGTTGTTATATAATTCAAGCAAATTTTTTTTTTTTTTGTAACTGAATTCAGGCAAACTTTTGCTTGGAGAAACAGAGAAGCAACATATATAAAAGATCTTGCGTCCTTTGATTGATTAATTGTTATGTTGCCTAATATTATTGTTCGAAGCCTGCTGACTCTATATTATTTTAAGCCGTGTGACATATACAGTACCAAGAATCTTGTGTCCTGGTGGTTAAATGCCTTATGAAATTAGTATGGGTGGTGGGTTCTAACAACAAATTTTTTTTTATTTCACTTTTTCTCAAAATTAAATTAATGAGATACAATAGATACCATGCGATATTTTGGGTGGTGGTTTTGGAGTATATTTAGGAAAGATATTAGACACTATATGAAATATTTCATATTTTTGTGATTTTTAAAACAAAATAGATGAAAAAGGCAGAACGTGTAACCTAACCTAGGTAATATAGAATACTAGTTGAATAATGGGTTGGAAATCGATTCTTCCATACACATATTATTAGTTAATAGTTAGAACATATCATTATAACACATAAACAAAACAATGTAGATTCGAAAACCAAAAACTGAACAGTTAAGTTTGTGCTCTGAGGTTATGAACTTTTGGATTGAAACCTCGGAAGAAGGAATAGAAGGTTAGGAGGTTTGCAAATTTGGACAGTGCTAGATTTAGATCCATACAATATATATTTGAAAATGCTTATGTACATATGTGCTTGTATCTATGAATGGAAGCGTGAACATAATTTGTGGTTAAAATTGATTTCCTCTTTCATTATGACTGAGAAGAACATAGCGGATTGTTTAGCCTTAACAAATAGAACTCGGCTTCTTACATCTCACTGGAATGAAAACCCTCCCCAAGTGCCCAAACAAAGAAAAACATCTCATGGGGCAAAAAGCCAAGCCACCACATTCACCAAAACTCAAAACTATTTAAATGTGATGATGTGGTTTAGCCTTCAAGTAACAGTAGCAATATCTATGATATAGTAAATACATATAAAATCCATTTGGGTTAAAGAATGTCTTCTTTCTAGTCTTTTTGTTTTTTGTAAGAATATCTAGCCTTTTCATTTTTGTGGAAATATAACAAGTGTGGAGTATGCAGACCTTATTGTTTCAAGTGGAGAAGAACAGCTTTTGTCATATCTCCAGGTAAAGACCCACTAAACACACAATTATAATTTAAATATAAAAGAAAGAAAAAAAATTCAGATTATGATTTAGATATTAAAAAAAAGCATTTCAGAAAATTTGAGCTTTATTGTTTATGCTTTGGTTTTCTTGGTGTGCAGCAAGTCGTAACCGGTATTTGGAGGTTGGCGGTTTGACTTGTTTCACCAGTATTTATGAGGGTTTAATCAGCTGGTCCGGTTTAAGGTTTTAGAATTGTAAACCGAAAAGCGTAACACGAGACGGTGAATTGAATCGAGAGCCGCGCCTTATCCGATCAGAGTTACTGTCTCACTAACTCTCATTACCGCTCGAGGAAGATGTCTTGCTTGGTCTCATCAACTTTCTCACTCGTCCCCTTCGACACGAGTCTGTCTCGGCCAACTCGTTCCAGCAAACTGAGCTCTTCAGTTTCATGGAAATCTTGATTTCCCAAATTCTCCATCGAAACCGGCTCCATACTAGAGTTGATATAACTGTATAGTTGGTTTAGTGTTAACCGGGCATTTATCCGGGAACCGGTTCTTGTGTAACTGAATAATAACAGAATCATTTTAACTTTCTCAACGTTTCTAACACTCCTCCATTATAATATCATCTCCCATCGTCAAAAAGGTAAACCCTTCTTATTGCGTCGTCTGTACTACACAACCGCTGGGTACATTCTCGTAATTGCTGTGATGTTCTGTTTTTGTAGCTTAGCGTGTGTTCTTGTTTGTATGTTGCCCTTGGATGTGAATAAAAAAAATGTGGGCTTTCTCAATTTATGTCTCACAATCTACTGATGCTTGAGATGAGAGTGAATCTCTTCAAAGCTTGTTTCTTTATCTCTTGGGTATTTTAAAGATCCAGTTTTTAATGCATTGTTTAGGAGTCTTTTTGTGCAAGCTGCATGGACTCAAAGATCACGTGGCAAAGCAGCGAAAAGAGGCCCAACAGGAAGTCATAGAAGCAAAGAACAGACATGTATGTACATGAGGCCTTTCTTGCTCAATGTCTTCTTATCCAGGAAGTTCATCCACGCCAAAGTGAACAAGCAAAGTCATTTCCGTTGCCACCACAAACGCAAGAGATATATCAGGAGAAACATACGAAGCGTGCAGATTGATCCGTAAGCTCATAGCTGAGTGTTCGATGGAAGCAGACGTGTATGCTGCTGTGTCTTGTGAGCCAAGAAAGGGTGAAAGAATTGAAGGCCTAGGGATTGTTATCGATACCATTAAGGAACATGACATTGTTTTTTGTTCCTTGATTCTCTCTTACAATACATTTTGTGTTACCAAAAAAAGGTCTGTGTTTTGTTTCCTTGCCTGTGCAGCTGAGGAGAAACACAACCTCTATGGAAGAGAATTGTTCAAGAACACTTATATTTTTTTCTTGTCACAAGACCACACAATCAAAATATTATGCAATAATAACTTTCTTATTTATAACTTATAAGTCGATCACATTACTTTTTTTCATACAATTTAATGGGCACAAGCTTGTTCAATAGCTGATACATGTTGCTTCACATCGACTCCCATATTGCAAATATTTGCAAGTGCTCCTGCATACTTCATACCGTATTCCATCTTTGCTCCACACTGATTCTTGAAACTCTTAACCTGCCATGTTTTATTCGATATATACTTGTTGTTACGTGTAATATAAGTAACAAGATTTGAGTTGCGTTTGTTACCAGAGTCTTGAAACAGTCCCAATCATCTACAAGAGATTGTCCTGTTGTTCTTGTGGAAGTCAAGAGATCTAGGACATTGGTTTGGTTAAGTGAAACTCTCAGAATCTCTATAATGTTCTGATCGATTTGTTTCCTATGATTCATTTCGTCAAGCAGATTCTTCTGAGCTTCTTGTCTTTCAGGTGACCCCACAGGAGCGTTTTGAATCTGAGACATAAACAAGTAAGACATAAAAAAAAACACACATCATTTGTTTATTTTGCAATCTTGAATGATCAGTCAGGACTTCACCTTCTTCTGGAGATATAACAGAGGTATCTCACGTGTATTGACCAAGCTTAGGTTAGAGATTTGTGAGGCAGTCAATGAAGCTAGACTGAAGTTTTTGTTTTCAGGATTGGTTCCAATGTAAGAGACGAGATAGTCTTTAAGAAGCTCCTCTGATCCAAAACGGCAGACATGAGAAGATCTTGTTCTTCTCTTTACAACTTGGTATTGCTGCTTCAAAGTCTCTTTTCTCATGTCATGAAGTTCGCTGCCCCCAAAATCAAAAACATAGAACCATTTAGGAAAAAGTGATTCTTAATGTCTTGAAGAACAATCAAATCATAAAGATTTTGATTCTTAAAATTTTACCTGTCCTCAAGCCAAGAGACACTAAATTCGTCGCCGAGACAAAGACCATTATACTCAGGAGGAGAAGGAGGATATGTATCACCACAGTAGATGCCATAGCTGCTATCTTTTGCATTAGAAGCAGTAACTGCGTATATATTGAGATTTGTCTTTAACAGCCCTTCAAACATGCTTCCAGATTCACAAGCTTCAATATATATCACCTAACATAACACACTTCAACAATTCAAGAACAGAACAGTATATAGAAAAATACTTGAGAGATGATAATGAAATTACTTGAGTTATTAATGCATACCATCTTCTTGTATCTTTTTAGCAAGTGCATCCTCTCCAAGACTTTGATGAAATCTTCTGCATAGAGTGCTTCACCAGTGGGCATCGCTGAGAATAATAAACATCAAGAAACCATGGATTAGTATATCACTAGAAACATCTATCATAGATATGAAATGATGGTAAAATACGTACATATAAATCCTGTAGCTCCATGGTCAGCATAGTAGATGAATATATTGTCATTCGGACCACTTTTCACAACTTTTCCACTTCCTCCTGTGACGCCACTCTTGTTTCCAAGTATCACATTTAAAAAGTTCTCTACATTCACAGCTTCTCCCGTGTAGTCCTGCTCAACCAAAAACATCAACAACATCTAAGTTTGTAGCTTCATTTATAAGCATATACAAATGCACAAAAGAACTTATAAGAACCTTAGGAACTCCTTGATAAACATCCTCTCCCCCGGGTCTGTTAATGATTACTCCACGCTTGGGATTCTTAGGATTTAAGGCAATGTCATCAAACATAAACACTATTATGTTTTCATCTTTTAGACCTCCTTTACGCAGTATCTGATACGCATGGCATATGTCAGCCTGTTAAATCAAAACAACAGTAGATAATTAGTTCATAGAAATCTCCTAGCTAAGACCACTTCTTATCTTATGCTAATGACTTTTTATAAAAAAAAAAAGAAGCAAAACCTGATGCCTATAGTTTTCATATTCTTTAGAACCAGCCACTAGAACCGCCCATCGTTGTCCTTCTGCACCATCGTCACTAGATTCTGTATCATGTTCGGTTTTGCGAGATTGTGCTGAGAGAAGAAGCAAAGCATAAAGAAAAAGAAAAATTTGAAAATGGCCAAGAAAAGACATTGTCAGAACTGTGTTTTTCTCTCTGTAATTGTTCTTGAATGCTGTATGTCTCGTTTATATAGACGATTCCATTGGTCAAAATACTTGTTTGCATATTAGAGTTTGAGTATGTGAACGCAAAAAGTAACGCATGACGTTGACACGTACGCTTAAGCACTTAGCGTGATATTGAAATAATTGCCTTGAAATGTTAATAATTTGCTTTTGTTTCCTAGCTTGTTTCTTTTTTCCTTGTTACCGCGTGGATATAAATTATTTGTATTGGAATTTATTATCTGCATATCGAAAATGATGAAATGAGTACATAATATTATGTTGGCTTTATTTTTGGTTGTTTTGTTTGAAATATATCTTTCTTATTTTCAATATTTGAAGATCATTTTTGCCATCATTTGAAGATCAATTATACAAATAGTTTTGACATATCTAACAGTTTAACTCTCTTTTTATTTTAAGAAAGATAATGTAATATATCAAAAACAAATTCTTATCTTGAACAGATTATTAGACTTTGTGATTATTATAGTTTTCCTCTTAAAGCAAGAGCTCAAAAGAGCTATAATCAAATGCATACACTAATGGCCGTTCACTGACAGCGATAATTGAACCATCTTCAATATACCATTAACTGGTTGATTCTCTTTTTTTTTTCAACATATTTTTTCATTCACCAATTTAAATCCTATCAATTGAAAACAAGATTCATATTTAGCATAAACAATACATATAGGTCTTTAGGGCATCTCCAACCACACTCTATTTTTCACTCTAAAATAAAGTTTAGAGTAAAAATGCTCCAATAAGACTCTATTTCTCACTCTATAATATAATGCAAAATAGGTTTACTCCAAATATAGAATAACTTGTTTTTTTTGTTCATCACTTTATTTTATACTCTAAAATAGAGTACCATTAGAGCAAACTCAAACTCTATTATAGAGTTACTCTATTTTTTATAACCATTGGAAATGGTATTAGAGGCTATATTTGGATTTCTGAAGTTCACTGGGAGGATTTTTGTTTTGAAGATAAAATTGAGAAGGTATCTGTTATATAGGTTTAGAGAGAGGTCATCAATACAAGGGAACTAGCCATCAAAATCATTGAATTAAGAAGACAGAATGAAGAATCGGCACGTTACTGTTTCAAAAACGTTGTGAAGTGCAATCATTTCTTTAGGTAGATAATATAAGTAGTTACTGAAAATTGATTAGATTACTAGTATTTTTTTTGGTATTTAGAAGGTTTGGTGTGGGCTATAGTTTTTTTGGGTCTAATGTGGGTTGTAATTTTTTGGACTTCTTATTAGTTTATTGTATTTTGGTCTGAATAATTACAGTGGCACGATGAGAAAATAATAATAAACTATATTTTGTATTATTGTCTATGTAGATAATAATTAACTTTATATATGCATGCAGCACAAGTCCTAGGCGAAAAATTCATGATAGTTTACGTGGAGTTTTTACTAATGTGACAAATTTTGATTGGTGTTATTTTTTTGTTGATCTGTCATACGTACTGATTTGGTTATATATTATTTGTGTCCACATAATTTAAAATGATTAAAACTTATAATTTGTATTTTTATTATGGAAAATCATAAAAAATGATAATAAAGTTCTTAGTTATGATATAAATACTGTTATATTAATTTAAACTTTATTTTTGTTATAAAATCACTGAGTGCCAATCTTGATTTGATATTTTACATTATAGCTTTAGAGTATATGTATAATTACGAGTATCTCTTAATTTAGAAGCTAACTAGGATTAGCATTAGGATTTGTGTGATCCAGATTTCGTCTTGTATATATCAAAACAGAGTTTACGTGTTGCAGAGGTATTACTACCAAACCTAACATATACTTTCCTATAGTTTTTTTTGCTTACGAATATAAACAATATGAATACATTACACCCAAAAAAAAAGAATGGCCTCAGTTCATCTTTCCTTCAACATACAAGGATTATAACCCTCGTCGTTTTCATCTAAAACGAAAACAAAAGTAAAGTTAGCATAGATACAACAAGTTTACACTAGCTCATTTATGTTAATGTTTTAAAAGTTAATTTATGGAAAGTATATATAATGCACCAAAGTTCTTCTTCGTGTCCAATAAAACTAAGTACTTGAATGTGTATACTAGCCATCTGACGTTACACTAACTCATTTTATCCTGTAATACTTTAAAAATATTTTCATTTTAAAATGAGGATATAACAAAAATGTTTAAACACTCAGCATTTTTCAGTACTTTCAACTGGTGGTAAAGAGACAAAAAGCTATGATTTGGTGATGGGCCTCTGCTATAGTTGAACATTATACACTCCATATTGGCATCTGCAAGAGCTCTCAGTCTAATGAGCTCTGGTAAAACCACTTTCCCTAGGTCTGATCAGTCTTTCCTTCTCAGCTGTGCATATTTAAGCGCAACCTTTTGCCAAAGTTAAAGCTTCCTCCACTGGCCAGTTATGAACTGCTGAGTCGTCTAACATATCCTTGAATGTCCCTTGCTCCACCGCTTGCTCAACGTTGTAAGCAAAACCAGTAGGTCTTTTCGATGTGAGCAGGTCGAGAAGCAAGATACCAAAGGAGTAGACGTCCTCTGCAGCTTCAGGGACTTGTTTGGCGATTTTGCTTAGATTGTTCGGGTCAATCAAAATGTTTCCTGGTTTCAGATCACGGTGCACTATCGTTTGTTCTTGGAGAACATGGAGGAGGATGATAGTTTGTCCTTTGGAGACAATATGATGACCTGCTCATTTGAGAGCATGTTGGCTTCCTTTATCTTTATCCACTGTTACAGATACTAACCCTAAATTCACATACTTGTTCTTCACGTTTCCCTTTTGGAACTTCATCAATTACAGAGTAGCATGCTCTCCAAGAATCTTGGCCTTTTCTCGGATGGCTTCAATATAAAATCTGCGGTATTCCTAAATTAGGACTTTCAAGGACTCCTATTACCTCCAAATTAGAACAATAATGGATCATTATTGTAGCTTCTTCTTGAAAAAAAAAGTCCTAATCTCACGCATAGATTCATGTATTATGTGTAGGATACACTATTGTAATGTTATAATAATAATCATATGGAGAGAAATGAGTAAACTTAATGAGACTATGCAAACTAATTTACACGAACGAGAGAGTGACTGATTTTATAAAGCTGGAAAAGTTAACAAATTGTCTTTCTTACATCAACATAACAAATTGTTTTTTTTTCAA